>NC_065525.1:44927685-44934462 GCF_006386435.1 Epinephelus moara | reverse complement strand
GTGGATCTCTCCACCTGATCTCAAGGAGTTATGTACCCTGCTTAGTAGTCCCCCCTGCTGGCCCCCAACTGACATTATTTTTTCTCATCCAAATCCACTGGCTACATCTAACTGCTTCATCTGACATTTCCTTCACTGTCTTCCTCAAACTCTGTCCCCGCACTCCGAGTTCTCCCAGGAGCGAGACAGCTGATCTTGCTATGAATCCCCTAGGATTGATCAAGTCATGTCTGTACATGATGGCACTGAATGCACACTTGCTGGTTGTTAGTTTGGTGTGTTCATGTGCTTTTTGGCTGAGACACCTCGACAAGAGGTGAAGTAGCAGGGGGCTCTCGTCGCTGCTAGTTCTCTGACATCATCATGATTATCGTCATGTCCAAGTGAACGTTTGTGCTGAATTTGAAGAAATTACCACAAGGTTTTCTTGAGATATCATGTTCACGAGAACGAGATGTGCATACATAGGTACATAAAGATTGGCAAACTGAAAGCATAATGCCCCCAGCCACAGCTATCACCAGCGTGGAGGCAAAAAAAGTGAAAGAGTTTGCTAATCAGTGAGATGTTATGAGTAGGTTTATATGAGGGAAATCATTCCTCTTGAAGGAGGGCCTCACTTTTCTGAAATGTGTGAAGTTAATTGATCACGTTGATGTGCATGAGAACAGTGCAGTCACCAGAAGAAAGTCTGGTGCAGGTAGACACATGCAGAAAACATGGTTTGTAGATTGATGCACATAATGTGGAGCCAAAGTTCACAAGGGCGAGTTCCACTTGGGACCTTTAGCTGTACGCCGTATGCTAACATATTCCTGTGTCACTTAATTTGTGTAGAGGCTCGAGTTTTATGGTCATTATTGACGGAGGATTTTGTTTTTACCTCTTGCTGTCGGGTATGTTTCCTGTCTTTTATTGTGCTTAATTTAATGTAACATGGTCCTGCCCCCTTTTTGCTGTTTTACTCCATGGGAAAGGGGCTGGAGTTATATAGTCGTAATTGACGGAGGATTTTGTTTTTACCTCTTGCTGTCAGACATAAATGGGGATTGCCTCCAAAGATATCCATGATCTGTGCTAGAGATGCACCGATCCAGCTTTTTCAGTTTCGCTCCCGATCCCGATGCTGTGGCTTTGAATATCAGCCGATACCTGATACCGATCCGATACCATGGTTGACCTAAAAAGCTGTATACCTTTACATGTAGAACAGAAAAGACTAGAAGCATCAGGCATTGATGACTACACAGTTCTTTCCCAGGATAAAATGAAACAAGATGAAACAGATGAATGCAATGATGAACTATTTATTTTTTAACAAAAATAAATAATTGTGCAACAGCAGTTGAAATAGTGTGAAATACCTCCACACAGCAGATTCTCTCCTTCGCTCCATGACGTATGACGTAGCTCGCGTCGCAATAGATTTAAAGGGAAAGGATCGCCTCAGGTATAGGTTGCACATTCCGATACCCGATCCATCTATTTTGATGATATTGGGGCCGATATTTGATCCAGATATTGGATCGGTGCATCCCTAATCTGTGCCTCTTCATATCAACACAACTGCAGTCCACCGGTGACATTCATACAGTGTGACACAGAAGTGTTTGAAATGTTACGTGTTTTTATAATGGAGACACTTTGCCAGAGTGGCCAGTGGACAAAATGTCCCTCAGTCCCCAGCAGGAGGAGTTTGTTTGAAACTTGCAGTACTGTCTGGCTCAAAATCAAAATCTCAAAATCAATGAAAAGAAAAAGATACTTAGGCTTTTTTTCTTTTCCTGCTGTATGAAACTCACACCCGACCGTGACTCCTGCACACCGTTACACCCTCCTCAACACTCCATCGGGTGACTGACTACAGATGATTTTCCTGCAGCACTGGGTCATATTTTCACTTCAGTCGAGCTCCTGCAGTCTGTTTTCCTGCCTTCATTCCTGGCGTGCACATGTGAAATCATCCTCTGAGCAGCTCTGCGTCTTTCATGTTTCCTCCTCCTTTTAGGGCTGATGGACTCGGCCTGTAGATAATCCACAGCTTTTGTTCTTTGCCATTTATAGTTAAAAGGGAAAGATGAGAGCGGCTGATCGATGAGAGGAACTTCAACCCCGAGGCCTCCGCTCGGCTGATGAGTTTAGTTTTCCACCACCGCCTCTCCCCCATGTTAACGCTCCCAGCAGCAGTTTTTAGGTAGAACCGACTTTTCATTTGTCTAATGCCTGCAGCGCTGTGACGAGGCGCTTTGATTTCCTGTTGGTGGTCTCATAGTGGATTTCTGGAGTCTTTATGGAGGTTCTGCTGTATACAAATCCAGCAGGAGCACTTTGATGAATCACTCTGCTGTCTGAGCCTCACAAAGGTCAAAATCTGTTTCTTTGCCAGCCAGTTTGGAAATGTTGATATTTCTGGTGCACTTGAATCAAAATAGTTTTTTTACCTGCAAAAACAGGAAGGAGAGTAGAGAGCAGGAGCTACAGGAACAGTGAAGTGGAGAGAACAGGGTTTGAGGTGAAGAGGCTCTGAGACAAAGTTTGTAAAAGATACATAAGTTTTTTTCCTTTTAGGCGTGAATAACTTTTAGTTACTTAATGCAGCGAGGATCAGGGTAGGACCGGGAACAAAATTCAGCCCTGGCATTTTTCCTTCAGACAGGCTGGTCTGGAAGCTCTACTGTAACTGGCTAGCTCTGGTAACTGTCACTACATGAGCTAGCTTAGCATTAGCAGCATCACCTGTTGAGATCATCGATTGTCCTCAGCGGCGGGCAGCGACCTCTTCTTCTTGCCCCTGGCCTGTAACGTTACTCCACTGGTGTCAGTCTGCTGCTGCTCATCTGTTCACGTTAAGGCCTTTGCACACTGAGTCTGTTTTTTTTTTTAATCTGTCATCCGAAAAAATTGTTACGCACAGAAACCTTGCAGACTGATTCCCACGGCTCAGTCTTGTAGTTAGTAGCTTTGTACATCTTGTCACTTTGTCTGCAAACTGAATGGATCGACAGACACAACGAGCAGCTTCAGCTCTGTTTACTGGACAGAAGAGATTTAATTCTACAGCTCTCCTCCATGAGAGCACCACAAATGGATGATTGGAGGTTTGTGACAAATAAAAACAACAACATTGTTGATAGAAGATGAAATCATGTAGCAGGACCTGTGCAGCAGCTTCAGTGGACATGTTATGACAGCAGAGTTTTTCCCTCTCAGTCTGCTGACAGATCAGGCCTGCGGTCAGACCTCTGAAGTGTAAAACACTCCAGCTGTTCAAACTCATCCTCCCATTCACTCTGCCTAACAGCTTTCAAAGTGTGTTTCTGCCCTGACCTCAGTCTGCCAGGCACAGCTTGCTCTCTCAATCTACAGTGTAACGGTTTTTAGAGGCCACATCTCAGGAGCCTCTTTAGCTCAAGATGGATTATCATGACATTTTGTACATGTATGTTCGTTTTGCTGCTTAAATGTCCCACAGTAAACGCTTGCAGTGCCTTTTTATTGTTGCCAGGCAACCACCCCATCACATCCTTACGCTAACCTTCCCGTGTAATCAATCTACCATTTGTTTTTTTTCTCAGTAATCAGTGTGTAGCTGCTGCCATGTTGAGGCAGAGGGTACTGTCTGTAGCTCTGGTTGAGGGTGAGAGGCTGTCAGCAGATAAACAGAGATCTGTGTGGGTACATGAGACCCTAAAAAAGAGGCTGGATCATGGGGAGTACCACCAGTTGGTCCAGGAGCTTCTCCTCCATCATGGATGTTTACAGGCAGATTTTAGGATGACTCAGGGGCAGTTTGACGACCTGCTGTCTATCATCAGGCCGTATAGCTCTGGGTATCCAGCAACCACTACCACCAGTTTCTCCTCCATTGTTTATCAACTGTAAACTTGTTGTGACCACCACAGAAGGCCCGCCTCTCAAATCATATGATTGGACAATGGGAAGTGGAGATGACATGGGGAACTTTGCCACACTGAGTTGAAGATTTTTCAACTCGAGGAGTTCGGAGCGCTCCAGCAAAAACGCCAGATGCCTAGAGCTCAGAAACGTGAGGCGCGTCACAACGCAAAAACCGTGAGCAAATTAAGAACAATTACAAAAAGCCGCCTCCAGCTGCTGAAACACTTTCTGTGTGATCAGGGCCTTAGTCTACCTGTAACTGACTAAATAACTCCTTTGCAAATGGACTGCAGACCAGTCTTGGTGGTAGAGGACAGAGGGAAAATTGTGTCCAAAATCCAGCAGCTTTACTACGACACTTCTGCCAAAATACAATTGAAATGACGTTTTTAAAATACTCTCACAGCAAAAAATGATGTATACAATTGATTTGAATTAATTAATGACAGGGCGGCACGGTGGTGTGGTGGTTAGCACTGTCGCCTCACAGCAAGAGGGTTGCCGGTTCGATCCTGGGTGTGGGAGCCCTTCTGTGCGGAGTCTGTATGTTCTCCCTGTGTCAGCATGGGTTTCCTCCAGGTGCTCCAGCTTCCTCCCACAGTCCAAAGACATGCAGGTTAATTGGTGACTCTAAATTGTCCGTAGGTGTGAATGTGAGTGTGAATGGTTGTCTGTCTCTATGTGTCAGCCCTGTGATAGTCTGGTGACCTGTCCAGGGTGAACCCTACCTCTCGCCCGATGTCAGCTGGGATAGGCTCCACCCCCCCCGCGACCCTCAAGAGGATGAAGCGGTTAGAAGATGAATGAATGAATAATTAATGACAGAACATGTAATGAATTTATTTTTATTTTTTTTCAATCGCTTGATATTTTTTACACTAAAGAGGTGAGTAAACTATTATCTACCTGCAGGAAGCTGATTTTCATTGAACAGAAAACAAACCAGTGGCTGCCTCAGAGGAAGGAAACCAACTGATGAACTTACTGTGTATGGCAGATTTATACTTTAGGAGATGTTGGTGAAGATTCTCAGTCATCCAGTTCATTGTGATCTTAAGTGCTATATCGTTGGCAACTGGACTTGCTTGAGTTTCTTGAAGATGTTTCACCTCTCATCCAAGAGGACCTCCTTAAGTTCTGAAGCTCTGAAGAGGTGAAATGTCTTCAAGAAACTCAATCACGTCCAGTTGCCTACGATATAGCACTTAAGATAGACTTAAAGATCCACACCACACTGGCATGGTGCCACCACTCAGGTCCTCTAAAGAAATACAAGCCCAGACTGTCCACAGATTAACCTGCCATACCCTCCCAGTCTGAGCGCTGGGTATTACTCATACCACCCCCACCCTCCTCAGACCCTCGTCCCCCTGGCATCAGGAGAGGGGCAGGGATTCGGGGTGGTGGTGGGGGGGTTGTCACACATTCTGGCGTGGGCACCAGTTCTCACCCCCACAGCCTGTGGACGTCCCGGCTCTCCCAGGGCTCGGCTAATCCTCTTATTCAGCGTCCGGCTGGAGGCTGCGGGGCTCCCACAGACC
Organism: Epinephelus moara; assembly: GCF_006386435.1. Taxonomy (NCBI): domain Eukaryota; kingdom Metazoa; phylum Chordata; class Actinopteri; order Perciformes; family Serranidae; genus Epinephelus; species Epinephelus moara. The sequence continues at coordinate 44,929,024 of NC_065525.1, read as the reverse complement.
GGAGCGCAGAGCCGGCCACTCTCCGCTGAATAAACACACTGACACAGTTGTGGTCTTTTTCTCTCCGTACAGACGCTGAGCAAGAGTTCTCCATAGAATCTATTCTACTCATTCACTCTTTTCCAGTAGAACATAAGCATGTAACCCCCCCACCCCACCCCACCCCCGCTCTCTGTCCTCATCATGAATTACATCCCCCCTTCTCCTGCTCCATCACCCTCCCATCTTCACTTCCTTCTCTCCATTTGTCTTAAATCAGCTTTTCTCTCTCCAGCTCTTCTTGCTCCTGATTTTGCTCCTTTAACAAAACTTTTCCTTTTCAGAGCACTTGTTTATTTCTGAAATAATTCTCGATCATTACGACAGCAATCAGGAATTTTATTTGCCAAAAGGAAAAACAGACACTGGCCTATTTAGTGTAGCATAGCATCATTTGACACCCTTGCCACAAAAGCTCCTAATTCCTGAGCCAAGATCCGATTTGCAACCGAGCCACAAGGAAACAAAATGATGAGTCAAAGAAGGCTGAATAATCAACATGTTCTACCTCCTAACTCATCAAATATCGCTGTTTGGTCAGTGAACTTTCACTTCTACATATGACGCACCAAGTATCCTGAGTGTGTCTGACTTTTCAGGATGCCATGTCAGTTTGACACCTGTTACATTCACTGTGTCTTTTCCAAATACACTTCCATTGTCACTGGACATTTACAGTTTCTGCTCGTCAGATGCATAAAGTCTTTTTTTAAATGAACTTAGAACATCGATAAAACACCTCGTGTTTGAGCCCGGTCTCACTTGGAAGTCATCGAAATCTGGTGCTGAGGCAGTGACTTGGGGCGTCAGAAACCAACGATAAAAAGCGTCTTTTAACGTCGGCATGAAGCATGGATGGTTGCCGTTATAGTTTAACAGCGCCCGGCGGCATCAGGGCGAAAGTTAAAGGGATAGTGCACCCAAAAATAAAAATTCAGCCATTATCTACTCACCCATGTGCCGAGGGAGGCTCAGGTGAAGTTTTAGAGTCCTCACAACACTTGCAGAGATCCAAGGGGAGAGGAGGTAGCAACACAACTCCACCTAATGGAGGCTGACGGCGCCCCAGATTCAAACGTCCAAAAACACATAATTGAAACCACAAAATATCTCCATACTGCTCGTCCGTAGTGATCCAAGTGTCCTGAAGCCCCGACATAAAAAGGTGTTTGGAAAAACCTCATTTGAACTCTGTTTTTAGCCTCATTGGACACTTGGATCACTACGGACAAGCAGTATGGAGATATTTTGTGGTTTCAATGATGTGTTTTTGGACGTTTGAATCTGGGGCGCCGTCAGC
>NC_065525.1:44925098-44926980 GCF_006386435.1 Epinephelus moara | reverse complement strand
CAGATGATACGTCATGTTTGTAGTCGACCAATGAAGATGAGTTTACATATCACCTTGGGTTCGTCCTTCACCTTCTCAAAATGATCCCACACTTTGGATTTCCTGCCCGACATGTTATTAACTAGCCTGTGGAATAACCGCAGGTACCAGCCCTGGAAATTAACCTGACTCCTGTCTGGATATTAAAATTAAAACGTTGACCTGATGATTAAAAGTCAGAGGATCTAAACCAAATTTCATGGCACTCGATCAAATAGTTGTTGAGACGTTTCAGTCTGGAACAAAGTGATGACCAACACTGCCGTCCACAGAGACGTGCCAACAGCTGGTTGGTGTTAAGGTCGTGTATCTGCGACTAGATGAAAGTCAGGTAGAGAGTGGATTGCTGTGGCTGTGAGAGCTGAGATTCAGCACCTCCAACATTTAGAGGAGTAATTAAATCATTAGTATGTTCAGTAATATCATGCTGTGGTTGTAATCAACACTGCAGGGTAATGTTGTCTTTTTTCAATGCAGCTTTAGTATTTCCTGTCTAACACAGGCACCCTGTGACAGACTCAGCAGGTGTTTTCTTTGTAGTTACTGACACAAAAGGTCTCCAGCACAACTCATGTGTCAGGCGTTGTCACGACGCTGGTGTGGTCTGTAACTGAAACCTGCAGCGTTTGATGAGTACATGTCGGACAAGTCGTGTTTGTCCTGCAGCACAGAGAGGATCAGACACACAGGGAGGACGTGATGGAGTGAAACTGAGGCAGCAGATGATCAGAGCATCAGTCGGAGTCACTGTGATCTGAAGTTACACTGGTGCCTTTTGTTAACGCAAGAACACGATGAAAAGACGACATTGAACCCAATTAACTAACACACTTTATACTAAAACATATCACTATGCTAGGTCTATATCGGCCTATATAATATGTATATACTCAGTGTCTGTTACTTTCATTTATTGCTCTGTATGATTTAAAGGGAGCTGACAAAAATAATTAATGTTAAAAGGGTAGCTGTAATAAGCTGAGGCTCCAGTCCTGTTATGGCTTTTTATTGTTTTGTTTATCTTTTGTTTGAATGCCAAAACAAAATGTTTATCTATTGTCTACCTAAGAGTGTATTTGAGTTTTATAAGTTGGAAAATGACCAAACTAAACCAAACTAAAATGAAATAAAATTAAATAAAATTTTAAATAAATTTAAGACATCTTAATTTCTTAAACATCTCAAACAAAATTGTGTATTTCTCTTGGATTAGTTAGAAAAACTATTTACTGTATTATTTTATCCTCCTGAGACCCTAACTTTTTCCTCGCTATTTGAGATTAGTAGGACCTGATAAGTATAAAAAACTAAACACTGTCAACATTAAAGTCTTAATATCCTCAAAGGAGACGATAATAAAGTCCCATGTCCTTCAACGAGTTGATGAATAAAGTGTCTTATCTTGTTACTGTTGCTAAAATTGGTCAAATTTGTTGTCATACCAAATAAGAAACGTTATTAATCATACATAAACAAGTTTCAACCATAACATGTGATCAGGTTTTGGACCTTGTCCATTTTTGTGTTGGGATCAGCTGCAGACTGACTTGGCTGCCACCTTGTTTTTACATGGATTAGTGTATTGTGCTCTTACTGCCACTAGATGGCACAAAAAAGTGTCCACGAATGCGGACGGGAGGTCTGAGTTAAGAAGAATTGACCTATGGCTAAGCCCCGCCCTCAAACGCAATGAGCCAATCACAGTGCGTATAGCCATTCCCATACACTGGGACATTCTCTGCCTGGACGTCCATTGAAATGCATTACAGAAAGTCAGTTTTGTTCGGTTTTATGAGCTTTTTCTGAGATTTGAAGTTTAAAAATGGTCAAACGGTGTGCATGG
>NC_065525.1:44917254-44924088 GCF_006386435.1 Epinephelus moara | reverse complement strand
GTAAGAATGCTACGTGCTCTCACAACAGAGTCTCCAGAAGTCTTCAATAACTTCAGAAAAAGTCGCTAGATTTGTCGCTAGTCGCTTTTTTGAAAAAGAGACGCTAGAGGGGTCTGAAAAGTCGCTAAATATAGCGACAAAGTCGCTAAGTTGGCAACACTGAGTGAGTGGAGGGGGGCGTGGCTTAGCCATAGGTCAATTACATATAAGGTGCAGTAAACCCAAAATATGATGTCCTCATATGAGGACACAGGGTCTCAGAAGGATATACTATTCAGCCTCTAAGTGTCTTCCTGATGTCAGAAAGTGATGAGCTGCAGGGCTTCTTCAGGCCTCGCTGGTTTGGTCATCGTACAGTTCAGTAGATGGAAAGTCACCTGACGCTCCACGTCGCTGACCCTTAAAGCCGTTCCAGTCGAGATGGACGACAGCCAGAGTGTGAAGGAGAAAGATGATCTCAGACGATAATCCTATTGACACTGAGCACTAAAACAAACACACACTTTTACACAGGCATCGGTGTAACTGTGACGCCCAAACTTAAACTCTGTAAAGAAGTGTAAACCAAATAGAACAACATCATTTCGAGAGTTTTTTTTCTTGTAAACTTGCCACACAAAGACTACACACACACACACACACACACACACACACACACACACACACACACACACACACACAGACTGTAATGGACCCTTGCTGATGTACTGTTCGGGGAGCAGACAGGTGTTTCGTGTCAGAGCTGTTGTTTACACTGTCTGGTTTCCATTTCGACGTCAACAGAGATGCAGCTCACGGCTTCCTGTCTGTCCTGACCCACCTGACTGCTCCGAATCACAGAGGGAGAAACTGGAGGAGGGAGTCGTTGCTGACGTCTCTCCTACTGTCTATATGTCCACAGGCTTTACGTTCGAGTTACAGGGATCAATATCGGTCTGTTGCATCAATGAAATATCTCGACAACTAATCAATGGATTGTCATGAAGTTGTGTTCAGACGTTCATGTTCCCCTCAGGATGAATCTCAGTGACTTTATTGATCCTCTGACTCTTCTTCTGGTGCCATAATAAGGTTGACTTTTGTGGTTTTGAGTGAAACTATGGCTGTAGATTTAGTCTAACACAACTGCACAGCAACTTTTTTGTACTGATGAACCAGGAATGTTTCACACCCACTCAAACCAAAGTGACCAAACCTTGGACCAAGCTTGGCACATGAAAAGAGAAACGGAAGTGAGGAAAGTAAACAAAGAGCTATTGTCAGGGAGTGAGACCAAAACAAACTTGTTACCATTGAGCTATTCAGCAGAAACATCTCCTGATGGTTTGTGTTATTGTTCATTGGTGCACGCTCTGTTCTTTAAGCACTGGATTGTGATGTTTATGTGCTAACTAGCATCGTGATGGTCTTCCGGTTTCCCTTTTTGAATGACGATTACAGATGACCGCCGTCTGCTGGTTCGGAGAGTTATTTCCTCTCACGCAGGCACAGAACTTTCGTGCTGGTTGGTCGTTGGCTGTAGCCTTTGCGGTGTGTTCACGTGCAACTTTTTGGCCAAGACACAGGTGACGTGAGGCGAGGCAACAGTCAGCTTTCGTCACCACTTGTTTTTTGATGTTGGCTTGGTGTGTCTGGGACTTAATATGTACAAGTGCTGAACAACAAAACAATGGAGAAATGAGTTAATTGTCATGAATCCACACAGACTAGTACTTTGTGTTGAAGGTGGATCATCAGGGTGTAATAATATAATTTAAATTATATTAAGTTTTAATATTTTTAATAAAGGAGTGTATGTTTAAGTGCATGGAATTTATGTTTTTGTTTTTCCCCGTGGTATCAAGTTGGGTATTGAGAATTGTTGAATTCCACTGGTGGTTTCAATTAAATTTCTGGTATCATGTGACATGCCTTGTTTCTTCCCAAAGTAACACCTTCCACTTTTGTACTTTATCCTGTGTAAAAGAAGAAAATGTTGTCCAAATAATGGTGCCAGAAGAAAGGTCAGGGGGTCACCCAAATCATCAGTTAATTAATGAATATAAATTTAATCCAGTTGTTCCAGTAGCACTTGAGATGTTTGTCTCTGGACTAAAGACGCAGCGGAAACCTCCATACTGAGGCGATAACGATGTAACAACATGCTCACCACATAAAAGCTGCTTCTTGTTACTTGAACTTCTCACCTCTGAACCTTTAAACTAGAGGTCATGACCCCGCCGCAGTCTGAGTGTTGGAGGTCAGCGATTAAGTGAAAGCAGCAGAGTGAATAACGCCACCAGAGCGAGGCGGCTGCACAGAAACATCAGGACAAGAAAAACGATGTCACTTCTCCCTGATTGTTTCTTTATTGCTGCCTTTTGAAGGAAATGAGCTGCAGCCGGCCGGCGGGGGCTGTAACACAGCTGGAGCACGTTGCAGTAAATCATTCTCTATGTATGGTCATGCAATGATTCATGGGAAAGTGGCGGGGAGTGAGTTTCTGCCTCATCAGGAGGTTTAGTTCCACTTTGGTGCTCTGTCACTCCGTTATTCTCCAGAAACTAAAGTTTAGAGTTTTCTCTGCTGGATATCATGTTTTTACATTTAAACCACATTTAAAGATTTAAGGATCAGACTGTCTGCACTTTAAAAGAAGTGATGACTGGACCGTCCTGGGATGATCCACGGAAACCCAAAAACAAGAAGAGCTTTATTCTCTCAGAGGAAAGATTGAATCTGCCGAATGTTTTCCCTGAACAGTGTCTCACAGGCAGATTTAGCGTAACATCCCTGACAATCAGGAGTTGTAAGTTACAGAAGGTAAAACCAGCATTAATTTTGACAGCTATTTTAGTCTTACTCTTGAGAGAAAAATGTTTTGGTTTTAGCCACATTTTAGTCATTTTTATCCTTCATAGTCCATGAAAATTCAAAACGTAATAGTAATGATTGTTAGTGGGGGACTATCAGACATCGAAAGTCGAGAACAGCCATACTTGTAATTATCTTCAAATGCCACATGAGCGACAGGCTGGTAAACTCAAGTGAATAGTCTACACCAGAATGTTTTGCTAGCCAGCAAAGAGCCTCACACCGGAGCAGCGTCAGCCGTTGGTGCGAGTTGTGAGCTGTAATTCAGTAGTAAATAATCAGCCGTGTGTGTCTGACTGTGGATGGTGGAGCTGCTGGATGGATTTGTGGAGTTTGTTAGTTGCAGCGGTGGCTGTTAGCAGCTAGCTCCGCTCGCAGACTTCACAGCTTCACCCCGCAGGACTCCACTCAGTCCGGACTGGAGAAGGTTTCTGGGTTGATGGTGTTTGACAGGCAGGTAGGAGGCTCAGTTATCTGTGAGTGGAGCTGTGCCTTAAGTAAACAGTCTGAAGGCCATGTCCACACAGAGACGAGATTAGGTGTATCTGCAAAGGTTTTTTATCGTACAGACTTTTTGTAAACACGGAATCAGCATTTTAGGAGCCCAAATACGCCAACTTTTCAAACTGGGTCCCAGAGTGAAAAAATCTGAAGACGCCACTTTTGCGTTTCCGTATTTAAAACACAGTACGCCTCTTTTCTGAAACGATGACGCCATAACCCCACCTCTCCCTTAACCCGCATGCGTTAGTCAACATTCTCCTGCAGTTTTATAGTTTTGTAATCAAGTGTGACCCTAAGTAGCAGCTCTACCTCGTCATCAGTCCATATAAAGTCAGCTCCTCTGGCATTTGTATTTTCCGCCATCTTCTTCTTTATGTTCGTTTACATCGCACAAGTTTTATGCGCATGCTCCATTTCTTATTCTCTGTTTCTGGTGTACTTTGTGGCAGCGTTGCAGCGCCACTTACAGGCCTTGCATATGTACTACAGTGTTTTCAGTGGCTTCATGTTTACGTACACATATCTTGAGACGATTCCGTGTTTACTTGAACACTTGAACACCTTGAGGGAATTTCTTCAAATTATTAATTTACCCACTTTGTCGTGGAATCCAGATTACTGATCATTATTTTTCAAACATCTCACTGAGAAAATATTTTCATGAAAGCACTAATTGTCAGCTCAACAATACCGTTGTAATATCAATCAAAATTGTTGTGTTTGATGTTTGATTTTCTTCATATCACCCAGCTGTTAAGTTTATAGTGTTGGTGCATCAGTTGAATCATTTAATGATCCCGACATATGAAATTAAGAAAGCAAATTTTATTTTAAAACTCTAAAAAAGTTCAATTAGTAGCTGTTCTGGAGCTTCGGATCATATCACGTGATCTTTGTATTGGCATCATACTGAACATGCACACACAGTTCAACACAATTTATTTTTTATTTATTTAGAGATTTTCTTCTACATACAGACCATATTGTTTTATTTCAAAGATACATTTCTTTTTTCCTGGAATGATTTGAACCATGTAGAAAGTCCCTCCATCTGCTGCAGCTCTTCTCGACAGTAAAATCCACCCTGCAGGAAGTTTTAAAGCCCAATCTGATCCAAACTTTCAGAGAGATTCTGATCTCCTCTTTACTCATAGACAATTAATCCAGTGCAGCTCCTGCGCTTTTAAAGCAGTCAGATTAACGGCAGCCTGCCTGTAAAACACCTGCTTTACGAGACAACTGTACCTCCTCTCTGAAGGTCTCCATACTGAAGGTGCTGCCCCGCAGGCGACCTCTTCGCTCTGCAGACTGTCAAACATGTAATCCTGGATTAGACCCACTATCATCCAGAGCTCAGAGGGAGTAAACACCGCGCAGCAGGAGACCTCATCTCCTAATTTACTGCAGACTAATACTGAACCGACCACAAACAGGTCGAGACATGAAATTTAATTTGGAGAGGAGGTTGGAAACACTCAGAGGGATTTCTGACTGTGTGATTGTCTTGGCTTGAAGTTTGTAACACTGAGTACATTTTGGTTCCTGTGGAGGATTCATGATATTTGAGTTATAATCTGGACGTGACAGACAGAGTCAGGTGTGTGTGTGTGTGGCTTTCCACCAGATTCTGGGACATTTGCAGAGATTTGCTCAGCCACAAGAGCATCAGTGATGTCCAGCACTGATGTTGGTTGATCAGGTCTGGTTTGTGATGGCTGCTCTGGTTCATCCCAAAGGGGTTAGATGGGGTTGAGGTCAGCAGCCCTTAAAACTAGGTAGTTTGATTGTAAAGTTGTGTTGATGTTTATTTGCACATCAGAGACTTAAGGTTTATCTTAGCCACTTGGGTGTAAAGTCAACACCCTTTCCCCACAAGACAAAAAACCCACAAAAGCCCGTTTGGACCAAACCCTTTCAGTCCAGTACCTTTGGAACCAGCAGTAAGCCTTCAGACATGGTACCTAGACCCTCGGTCTGTTCAGACAGTCCTCTTAAATGTTGTCACTCACTGCTCCGTCCAGCACTCGCTGTATTTCCTCATCAGCGGTGACACAGATGGAAGTCTGCACCTGGTTTATTGTCCACAGAACGAGGCTGCACGCCCATTCGGCAGCTCATTCCAACCCAAATCAATCACTTATTGGCTGCTGTTCCAGCTGTTCTTTAAAGCTCTGTCTCATGTTTGTTCATGCTCATGAAACATGAACCCAGTTTGCTGTTCAGTGTGATTGGCTGGCTCTTTTAAAATGACTCACTATGTTCTTGAGAAATCAAACCCTTCTCAGTTTTTTTGCTTCAACCTGCCAAGAAACAAAGACACAAGGTGCATTGTTTTTGCTTTTTGCTTGGCAGCTTCTCATAATGTAGAAAGGTGCTGGCAAGTTTGAACATTTCTTTTTACGTGTGAGCTCAGCAGACCTGCAGCCTCCAACCTAACATTTCTGCAAATCATGGATATGTCAGATCTGTACATTCATATATGTAGTGGACATGTTTACACCTTGACACTTCAACAGCACTGTGGTTAGTGTGTGGTTATGTTTAGGCACAAAAACCACAGATCATGTTTTAGCTTCAAATACCATGTTTTGGTGCTACAATCACGGCCACGAAATCTCACGATGTTTGTTGGTCTCAAACAGTGGTCTGCAGCTTGGTGGTCATCTTCTTCCTGTCAACTTCCCATGTGTCCTTGCATCAATCTGTGTGTAAATATATATATATATCAGCAGTGCGGTTCAGCTCCAAAAATAGAAATTCTAAACATAGTGTCAGATGTTTTACAAGAAGAAGAAGAAGATATGCTTTATTAATCCCTGAGGGGAAACTTTTTCACTCTGTTCTCATATACGCAGGTCTGAAATACACACACGTGCACAAACAGGACCTATAAATGCATCAAATAGAGAGATGTCAGAGTGAAGGGGGGGCTGCTCATGGACAGGTGCCCCGAGCAGTTGGGGGTTCAGTGCCTTGCTCAACAGCACTTTGGCAGTGCCCTGGAGGCAAACAGACACCTCTCAGACTACCAGTCCATGCCCCATGTTTGGTCTGGATGGGGACTTGAACTATCCAGTTCCCAACCCAAGTCCCTCTGGACTGAGCTACTGTGGCATCAACATCAGCCTTGTGTCCACATACACACACAAGTGTATGAAGATTGGTCAACAGGAAGTACATTCATTCCTATGGGAATCTCCGTGATATCCAAGGTACCTGTGAAACTCCTCCTGTAATATTACCGCCTGGAATTTGCCTTAAGTACGTTAAAAAACTGAACTTTTGCGGTGAACAGTGTGCTACCTAGCTAACATGCTATTTCCTGTAATTAAATTGCCTGTTGATCATCAAGTGAGTTTACTCCGCCCCCATTTTGTAGCGAAAACGCCTAAAATGACATACCCAAATTAAAATGACTGTAGCTTCTGAACCGCTCTGACTACATGCATGCATGAGGTCTTGCCAGAAAGAAAACTC
>NC_065525.1:44908175-44917137 GCF_006386435.1 Epinephelus moara | reverse complement strand
AAAGTTATGATCCCACTTTCTAGACGGTATATCTCAGCCAAAAATAGTGGTAGGAGTGAGACTCTTACCTTTTATAAACCAGCTAAGTCCCCGCTAACAGCTCCACATACGATCGCGAGTAATCCTTTATTTTTTCCCGTCGAAAAACGTCATGACATGACTTGTCACCACTCATCACGATTTTGGACTTTGTGTGTTTAGGCTGCTCTGGTGCCAAATATATAATAAATAACAGAAAAATGATGTTATTTTTGAGAAGTCGAGAGCTTCCTGAATCCGGCAATACCAAACATCACATGGTTTGATGACGTAGTGCGCCTGGGAGATACCATTTAACAGAGGAGGGGGGGAGCGAGGACGTCGGCGCCGTTCATCCGTCTTTTTAATTCAATATTTCATAAAAAATTAGCTCCTCCCCCATGGCTACAGGTAGTTTCTATCAGGTTTCTATCCATCTATAAAGAAATGCACTTCCTTGCGTTGGACACTAGAGGCATCATCTGTTTATTTCAGGATCTATGGACACCAGACACACACATAAGTGGAAACAAGGCGTTAACATGGCGGCTCACCACAAATAAAAGAATGTGTGAGAAACCCTGGATTAACACACATAAGACAAAGTAGCTGTCCGAACATGTAGACGTACACGAAGTAGCAAGCTAGCGTGCAGGAATGTTTATGTGCTGCCTGGTGTGAATCCAGCTGCGTTTGTTTTGGCAGAGCTAAATAAATCATTAAATAAACAAACAAACAAACAAGTCATAATCTGCTGTGGCTTTTTACTGCTAACTAATAAATGTCACTTGTAGAGCTGCTGTGTCAAAGGTCGTGCTGTTGTGCTGAATATCAGCACACCTGAGAATCAGTCGTAGGTGTGACGCCTCAGGCCATCTCTGTGATATTGCTTAATTCTCCATGTTTGTTCATGTTGTTGTGAGAAACATGAACCCAGTTTGCCGTTCAGTGTGATTGGCTCGCTCTTTTAAAATGACTCACCATGTTTCTGAGAGATCAAACCCTGCTCAGATTTTTGGCTCCAACCTGCCGAGAAAAACAAAACAAAACAAGGTGCATTGTTTGTTTGTTTGTTTGATTGTTTGTTATTTGATGGCAGATGTGGTTTCTGAACCCTGGCAGCTTCTCATGCCGCTAAGTTTGAAAAACTTAACACGTGAACATACCTNGAGATCAAACCCTGCTCAGATTTTTGGCTCCAACCTGCCGAGAAAAACAAAACAAAACAAGGTGCATTGTTTGTTTGTTTGTTTGTTATTTGATGGCAGATGTGGTTTATGAACCCTGGCAGCTTCTCATGCCGCTAAGTTTGAAAAACTTAACACGTGAACATACCTTTAGGCAGCGTTCACAGCCAGTGTGATCTGATGCCTGGAGGAAACGTTGGAACATAATCCAGTCAGTTATTGGAGCGCAGGTTTATGAGCAGAAACACAAGATGGTCTCTGTTGTAATAAAATATAAGTGCATGTTTTTCTCCTCGGAGGAAATTCCATCAATGAATTCCCAACATTTCTCTCAGTATTGTGACTGCTTGTAAACACACACCTCATCACGTCACCGTATTTCTCCTTCGTGTCACGTGACCTCTGCTCTGTGTTTCCCAGTCGGGCCCTCGGCGCTCTGTTATGGTAATGAGGTGTTGTTCTCTAACGGCCCCTCGGGGCGTCGACTCCACTTCATTAATGTGACAGATGCCTGGACAGCCGCTTGGGTTAATGATGTCACTGCGCAGGAGCTCATTATATACATCGAGTCGGAGTGAAGCAGGTTGGTCAGCAAGGTCAAGAGGAAGGTAGGGAGGTTGGTGAGGGAGCTGTGTGCTATGGATCAGGCATCAGTATGGTAGACTGGGCAGAAAAATGGCCATTGTTACTTTGAATTTGGGCTGAGCTCAGGTGTTGTGACAGGTTGGTGCTCCTGTCAGGCAGCTAAACATGCCCTTAAATATCCCCCTCTGAGGGGCACACTGGTGACTTATGAGTTAACGCGCCGAACATAAAACACAACATCCCTGGTTCCAGTCCAGCTGAGCTCTTTGTTACATGTCGTTCCTCATCGCTCTCTCCCTTCATTTCCTGCCATCTCTTTATTTGCGACTCCCTAAAGAAGCATTAAAACGCCCCAAAAAGCATTTAAAGGTTAGTTTGTGTAAGATTTAAGAGGATTAATGGCAAACAGTGGTGAAGACTGCAGATTGTAACCAGCAGAAAGTTCTCCTCGTTGGAATTCCTCCAGTGTTCAGGAGGTTTTCTTCAGAGGGCTCTTCCTCTCCAAAACAAGGAGACAAACCAGTTGCTAAGTAGCAGGTGGCACCTTGTATGGTAGCATCGGCCATCTTTAACTTTGAGACTCTGGATGGTGTTTCTTACAGCAGATTGTGATCACTGTTAACTTGCACAGCTGGCTGAAATGATTTCACTGTTAGCCAACACTGGCTTACCATGTTGACTCAGCTGCTAATGCTAAAGCTAATGCTACACAGTGTTACTTAAACACAGTGGGGTCACAATGTGCAAAACACAAGAGGCAACACAGCAGAACTGTGTTGAGCAGGTTTTTAACCACAAAGCAAAGAACTGGACAAACTGAAATCTATTTTTCGATCTAGCAGCTGTTGAGATTTTTCAGTCTGAACCAAAGTAACATGAAACTACTATCTGTGCAGTTTTGTTCTTGCAGTCTAATGCATCAGCCTACACAGTGTTGTTGCACAGTAAAATACATGTAATACATTTCGCAGTAGCTTGCTGGTTGTGAAACTACATTCATATTTATATTGTGATTTAAGAGGTTACATACTTTGTTTATTTATTTATTCAATTTTTTTGTGTGTGTAGTTCATTAATGAAACTACAACTTATTATGGGCCACTAAAGAGATATTTTTTTTAAAATTTTATTTTACCATTGCATCTCTACTGTAACTGAACCTACTCTGATCACAATTAATCCTAAGTATTGATTATTTCTATTTATTTTATTTATGAACAAATCTTTTTAGCACTAAAATCAAATTTGGCATTGAAAAAAAATCAACTTAAGTATAAAAGATAGGGATTAAAAATGTTTAACTTTATTTTAGTTTGATATTTTTGTATTATGATGTGGGGTTTTTCATGACAAGCTTTAGATTTTTTTATATCACTCTTTTTTTTGTTGAACTTTTTATTTATGCTGTGCAGTTCATACATTCGTCTTTTTACAAATAAGCATTTCGCATTTCTCTTTAACTTTGTATGAATTTAAGTAAAGAAAAAAAAGATACAACAAATCAAATGCCCAGTACTAAGAAAACAAACACACAAACAAAAGGCAAAAAAAACCAAAACACTATATCACTCTTTTTAAGTATATTTTTTTTACAATGACATTGTCATTACAATGATGTGTCTTTTTCAATCTCTATTTCAATCTGTATTAATATGTCGTTTTTATGACTTTTTATTTTCAAAAAATAATGGGATTCATACATGTACAGTAGTACATTAATTTATTCATGTTGCTAAATGGAGTGGATACTGCCAACCTAATTTTGTTGTGTTATGTAATATGCAATGAAAATAAAGTATTTATCTAAAAACAGAACTGACACTGAAAAAAGAGTGACATTAAATAAAAATCTGAAGATTGAACACCACGTCAGAATGCAAACAAATAATAAATACATACATGTTTTATTTTTCAGTGACACTTTTTCTTTTTTTAAATCCATTGTGTTTAAAACCAAAGTCGACATTCCTGCACTTTTCCCATGATTAGTGAGGTTTTTATTTATTTAATTATTTTTGGTTTATGACCTGCAGACAAGTCGGCATTTTTTGCTCAAAACTCAATTTAGTGTTTTTTGGGTTTTGTTTTTTTTTTGCTGATGTTTCTTTTTTTATTGTATTATATTTTGTTAGAATTTTGCACCACATGAACATTATCAGTAATTTAAACTACTTTTTAGTAAATCAAACTGAATTTCTCGAGGAACTTTTGCTGTAGTTCAACATCTCCCAGTTTGAAGTCATTTGTAGTTTGCAGAGCTTTCAAAGTAGCTTCACTGAGCCGTCACTAGAATCCTGTGTCTGAAGAATACAGTGTTGAGTTTTATTAGTGCTGCTGTTGTTCTGGATGTCTTTATATTGAAGGGTGTCTACAATAGTGGAATTTTATGGGTTCGACTTGCAGCCCAACCTGGCACAAATAGGGAGCGAGATTTGTCACCCAAATGTTACTCGCTGACCCACATGTTGAGGGCAGAGTTTAAAAGCAAGTCAATAACCTAGAAATGAAGCACATCTGGAATTCAGGTTTATTTGCACAAAACAAAATGACAGAAATACAGCAACAAAAGAAAAACAAGTTGTGTACTTGTGATTTAGGGAACCCCTCGGGGCTGAGTAATGCTGCATGCTGCGCACATACAAAAGTCAGGTAATGATTCAGATGAGGAGGTAGGAAGTTGTCTCTGATTTTCAGAGCTGTAAAACAAACACAAAGCAGGTTTATAGGAAACAAATAAAAACTCAACATGACAAATAATGTCACATTTTTTAAAACTGTAATTGACTCTCTGATCCTCTGCAGCTCAGAAGAGTTCAGAGTATTGTTGGTGTTTTTGGTTTTGTTTGGAAGCTGTTCAGTGACTTGATGTCGGGCTGCAAATCAAATTAAACCAGTAACAACACACCAACAGCTAAACCATAAAAAAAACATTAAGGTCCAACCCACTGATGAACCTGTCGGCTCAGGAATTTAAAGGTCATTTGTCTCGCTACATTTATTCTGTAAAACTTTTAATGACCTTATAGAAACCAAATCTGTAATGTGTCAGGTTCATTTTAGGTTCTCTGTGTTTCATGACTGTTGGCTGAATGTTAGCGGTGTTAACAGAGACAAAAATGGCTTCAGTAATGAATAAAGCACATGAATAAATCTCTTCAATGGTCATCTCTTTTGTCTCTCTTGCAGTTGGAGGATATGGATACAGGAACCAACGCAAGTTCTCAGAGGACATCGAGTGGTCGTACGCAGGTGAGTAACGAGGAGCAGTTAATGTACAAAATGAAAAGTGACTTCACTGCTAAGATGTTAAAATGCTCTGACAGGTCACCTGTGTGTTTACAAGATGAGAGTATCATCCTGTCAGTCAGCGAGACAGGAAGTTCTGGTGTTGAGTGATTTAAGCGGCGTAAAGGCTCTGTGTTTGTTTAGATGCTGCTCTGAGTGAAACTTTGTTTATTTTGTTGCAACGAAAACACACACCTGCTGTGGAGTGAGAGGAAGGTAGAGTGTAGTTCAGTGGTACGTTCAGTATGTGCACGAGTTAGCTGCTAACCGAGAATAGACCAGGAGATTAATGTTTGCCACACCTCCTGCTGAAAGGAAGAGTCTGAGAGAGGTGAAGACTTGGTGATGTGTTTATAGTGTTCACAGGATTTGTGTGTGTGTGTGTGTGTGTGTGTGTGTGTGTGTGTGTGTGTGTGTGTGTGTGTGCGTGTGTGCGTGTGTGTGTGTGCGTGTGTGTGTGTGTTTGTGTGTCCCTGATCCTTGCAGTGCAGCGCTGTGTTACTTCAGAGCAGTTCACACTCTCATGTCTCCTTTCAGAATATAATTAAGGGAAACGATGTCGTCCTTCTCTGCAGAATCACATGAATCCAATTTTACCCGCTTCAGTCTCATTTTAGGATTTGCATGTGAATATAAACACACACACACACACACACACGCACAGTTTATTTGATCTCTCTGGATCAGAGGAAGTGATGGCACTGAGGAGAGCTCGACATAGTAAACAAACACTAGAGATTTAATAAAAGCGGTTGTATGGCACGTGTCCTCTGATCATCCTGGTGTCACAGGATGTGTTTGTGACCTTTGACCTTTCACTGTAAGTGGTGTGTCCATACACAGGCTGTCAGATAAATAAAACTGTATATTTTACCATTTATTCTCCTACTGACTCTCTTAAAAATGTAAATTTATGTATGGTGTGTTAGTTTCCTCTCAGACACGAGCAACCCAGTGTCTAATAAAGCAGATGCTGGACCAAAGAAACATCTGGCAAAGTAGAAAGGAAATGTATGAAGTCTGAGGACGAGCTGTAGACTCTGAGCTTCATTTCGTTCTTCATAAAGCAACAGCGTAGGCTCTGCGTGAACACGTAGCCTATACCGTAGCCTGACGTGCACCTGCCCAGAAATGTAACTACACGTCTCAGCAACACAGACGTCCTGTTTATTTCTGTAAGCTGAAAACGATTTCCCTCAGTGGAAATTGTATTTGCTTTAATTTCACAGATAAGAAACAATAAAGTCTCAACACAGTGTCATTTCTGGTCCAGCATGTGATTTATCCTGGCTTCATATGAGTACAGGAAAAGTCAGACTGATACATGCATTCTAAAATTTCATAGGCTTATGCTACTAACATTATTCATTCATGCATTCATTAATTATATGTAACCGCTCATCCTAGTACAGGGTTGTAGGCTAATAACGTTAGCATGTTGTATATGTGGGGAAAAAAGGTGTCTAGTATAAGACAGTTGTTTTGTCTGTGAACCTTGTGAGATGTAATTGAGCCGAAATTTTTGCTGTAGTGTTCTCTGATCTGCATTCATGTTGTTGAAACATTCATTATTGTTTAAGAGAAATGATGTTGACTTAAGGGCCGTCCACACCAAGAAAGATAACTGTAACGTTAACTATAACGATAACAATGGCAACATCCACACCAATGAACGATATCGTTGTGTTGCTAGGTTACGCCAAACACACACTGCTCAGTGCGGTCGGCAGGGGAGGGATGAGTGCAGCAAATCTACCAGCCACTTGCATATTTCACCAGCATTCAGCTGGTAACGTTAAATGGTGCTAATTTTGGTCCGTGAACGGTGGTGATAATAATCATAAGGAGGCGAGACAGTTGTTGTCATTCATGTTTAGCTACGTTAGGTAATGCTAGTTAGCATAACAGCTAGCGTTGGCTATTCATAAACGTCTTATCTCCGTGAACAAAAACACTCACCACTTATGCCAAGGGTGCGCCTGATTGCGTCCCAGATGTCCCTCTTCTTGGTCGCATCTTTATAAAGTCGATCACTCTTATCATAGAGGGGTGGATTTTTTTGTACCTCGGTGATTTGCCACTCTCCTACATCGTCCGCCATGTTGAATGAGTCTGAGTGATGTAGTGACGCGATGAACATCTCAACCTGTCATTTCGGATGGATTTTGATTGGCTGTCAGTGTTTCTATCGTTCATCAAATCGCTCTGAAAGTGATCCGAACGATATCGTCCACCGCTATCGTTGTCGTTATAGTTGTAGTGTGGACGCTGCCTTCCACTTGAGTTTAGAACGATTTTTAAAACTGTATATTTATAGTTATATTTATAGTTATAGTTCTTGGTGTGGACGGCCCTTAAGGTCATTTTTAGATGCAAATTCTGGATGAATGTCTGAATCAGATTTCATCACAACCCATGCGACAGTTGTTGAGATGTTTTACTCAGAGACATGAAACACCAAATTTCAGGGAAATTCATCCAGAAGTTTTTGAGACATTTGACAACAAAGCAGAAAGAAAAATAACCTATATTTCAACCTTGTTGTGGCGGTAAAGGAACAGTCACAGGATCAGTTAAGTCAGTGGGATTTATCTTCTGGGGAACATGCATGTACCAACCATATGGTATATCCAGCAAACAGTTGTTGAGATATTTCAACAGACCAAAGTGGTGGAGCAGCTGAGTCACAGACCAGCATTTTTTCCATGTTCCAGGAGACTTTTTGTCCACATACAGCCTCCGTACCTTCCACACCCTTCAGTCTGAATCTGGTATCAGCTCACTGTGGCAGTATGAATAGACTCTGTCCGCCCTTTAGTCTGAATGAGCAGGAGCTTAAACAGATGTCTATAAGCTTTACAGCACAATGTGTCATTTACTGAGGAGTGATGGTGACAGTTTGGTGAGACAGGTTCACAGCAGACTGCCTGTGTGTTCTCAGTGAGAGGATGAACAGTGGGGCCAAAAGTGTGAAGTGCCTTTATTGTGTTGTAGGTAAGGTTTTTTGTCTGGTTTGGTTCCCTTAGTTCCAATTAGTAAAAAGACGCAGAGCAGAGGACATCTAGATTATTTCCATTTGGTGGAATAATAACATTAAAAACAGCCGTGAGTTTTAATATTTCACTCAGTGTAAACACCATAAAGCTTCAGTGAGGAGCTGCTGCAACAGAATAATGTATACTGTTTGTATTATATCGACATAATGTGGACAATAATTCTAACTTTACATCTACTTAAGGGGAAATCAAAGGTAAATATTTCGGGCTCAGGAGGTGAATTTACATTTATGATGCTTTTAAATATATAATAAAGAAGAAAGTACATTGAACTATGAGAGATGCTTCACACTGAATTAAGTTGTTTAAAACAAATCATCCTTTAGATCCTTAGAATTCACCTTTAATGCCTTTAAGCCTTATTTATAAAGTGATCTGTTTACAGTGTTTGATGGTTTTTATCTACAGTATTTTATTACCCAAAATAAGAGTTAGAAGAGTTAGTTGTGTTTAAATGCATCTGAGGCATCCATCCATTCAATACACACTGACCTCTGTTAAAATATCAGTGTCCTCAGAGCTTGTTGTCATAGTCCTGTCAGCAGCATGTAGTAGCTGCTACCTGAGAGGCATACAGGTGGAAATTATGTTACCATGGTGACGATCACATCTGTTAAAAGAATGAATCATATCTAGCAATGGGGTCAACCACACCTCCTCACCAAGGTAAAGTTTCTGTCCATTTCTTGCTCACAGTTGCTCTGAGAACTTTCCTATAGCCCCGTCTCCTCCAAACCCTTTCAGTCCAGCACCTTTGGAACCAGCAGTAAGCCTTCAGACATGGTACCTAGACCCTCGGTCTGTTCAGACAGTCCTCTTAAATGTGGGCGG
>NC_065525.1:44860889-44908007 GCF_006386435.1 Epinephelus moara | reverse complement strand
ATTGAGTAACATTACAAGTTAACGTTCCACCTTAAAAGTTGCCGGCAGTCGGCCCAGTGAATGAAGTTATTTTTTCTCAGACTCCAGCTGCTGTGAGAGGCAGCAAAACATCCTTTCATTTTATAGTTACAGTTTACTAATAAAACTCTCCACAGTATGAACAGTGGTTACATGAGCCTCCACATGTTCCATCCACAACTTTTCACAGTGGAAACGGATAAAAGCAATAACAGATAAAATGACTGTACCGTACCGCTCAGTGGAAACGGGGCTTATATGTTGCATGTGCTACGCTAAATCAGTCTGTGAGCAGAATGAAATGACAGCAGCACACATGCAAGCTGCACAGCGCTGCCGATTGTGTCAGGTGAGAGTTTGTTTGCTAGTTTGTGTGTGAGGTGGATCATAGCATGTCGCCGTTTTTCTTGGTAGTTGTAGTCTAATGTGACACTGACAAAACCTCCATGTTGATCCACTGTTCAGGTCTGACACAACACAGTCTGACATGCAGCTACAACAGGTTGAGTGTCAAGGAGGCTGCAGCTCCACCTGAGCGCCCCAGCCCCATCATCATGATCACTATCATTTGCTCATTAAAACCTGTTCCCAGACAGATGTCAACTAGTAGAAACATTTTTCCATTACATTACAATAAAGGTTCACATGTCTAAATTATGGGTTGAGGTGACAGTCATTGAATCTTGGCATAAATAATAAGAGCTGCGTCTACAGCAGCAGTAATCATCCTGTAACTGCCTGTCTGTTTATTATTATATATTGTCCTGTTTCGACTGTGTATGACTTATCAGGCTTTTCATTTTGTAAGTGTAAACCTTATGTTACAGTAAAAGAGCATCTCTCACCTGAATAAAAGCCCAAATTTATGCACTATTAAAAACACTAAGAGCTTCATTTGTTCAGATTCCTTCAACAGAAAACAGCCCAGATGTTCAGAGTGATGAACTGTCTCGGTAATCGTGCAGATGTTTGCAGCTATTTAACTCTTCTGTGCTAATTATGTGTTGCGGTGTTGTTTCAGCCAGCTGGTGTGGTGTCTGTTAGCAGGTACGCCAGAGGTCACATGACTCTGTGCCCTTGCTCTGATTGGCTGTTTAGAGCTTCTGCCACCAGAGGACAAAAAGCCCGAACCAGGTCAGACAGGCTTCTGGGTCAGGGCGGATATTAGCATGTCAATGGAGAACACACACACACACACACACACACACACACACACACAGGCTGTAAACATACCCTGACCTTAAACCACAGGGTTGTGAAACCTCGACTAACTCGTAGCAGAAAAGTTTAAAGAAAACAATAAGAGTTGTAACATGAAAATGTGTGTCTGCTCAGAAAAGGGTCATCTCTGAAGTGCTGCTGGGGTAGTTTGGTGTAATGAAACATTATGGTTTGGACTTAAAAGAACAGTAAGATTTAGGGAGACTTAGTGGTGTCAGTCAGTGAGGACTGCAGATTACAACCAGCTGAAACTTCTGGTTAGAAGTTCCTTCATTGTTCATTGTTTAGGAGGTTTTTACAGGGAGCTGACTTATCTTATCCTCCCTGAAACAAACAGACCAGCTGATTTAAACTGGTAAAAAAGAGGTTACAAATTATTGTTTCTTCTACACTGTTTGGCATGTCACAGTCAGGCTGCTCACCCAGCGTCTGCTGTGTGTGCTCACTTTAATATATTTAAGGGGCCGTATTCACAAACATTCTGAGAATCCTCTCAGAGAGCTCCTAACTTAACCTAAAAGATTTTTCTACAGAGTGCTAGCTTAAGAGTGATTTAAGCCACGGAGAAGTTCAGTTCAGTTCAGTTCAGTTCAGTTCAGTTCAGTTCAGTTCAGTTTTTGGTCCCCCCTCTGTTGGGGTACCTAGCACACAGATCTGGTACTAAAAGGTGCAGCTGTGAACACTGCAGTCTGATTGGTCAGTAGAGGACGGTCACTCTGCTCAGGGCTGAGTTGTGTCTGGTTTTGAGGCTCATGTAACCACTGTTCATACTGTGGAGAGTTTTATTAGTAAACTGTAACTATAAAATGAAAGGATGTTTTGCTGCCTCTCACAGCAGCTGGAGTCTGAGAAAAAATAACTTCATTCACTGGGCCGACTGCCGGCAACTTTTAAGGTGGAACGTTAACTTGTAATGTTACTCAATGCATGAGTTGATGACGTGAATCCATCAGCACACCTTAAATTTCACTGTGACAACTTTGACCATCACTTTAGTTTTTATATGACACACACTTTTAGTAATGACTTTAAAAATATAGATTAATTTGGAGCGGATTATGTGAAGGTCATATATTCTAATCCTCACTTCCTGTGGGCTACAGCAACACTAAACCCCTGAGCTTGCCTGAGAAGGACTAAATGCACAAAGCTGCTATTTTTAAATATCCCATGGAGAGAGACTCTCACTGCAGCCTGTTCTATTTTGTTCTGAAAATGTGGGCGTGCAGCCTCGTTCTGTGGACGATAAACCAGGTGCAGACTTCCATCTGTGTCACCGCTGATGAGGAAATACAGCAAGTGCTGGACGGAGCAGTGAGTGACAACAACCCCGCCCACATTTAAGAGGACTGTCTGAACAGACCGAGGGTCTAGGTACCATGTCTGAAGGCTTACTGCTGGTTCCAAAGGTGCTGCACTGAAAGGGTTTGGTGGAGACGGGGCTATAGTCCGATGTCACACTGTAGACTAATGAACAGACAGATTAAACAAAGGAGCTGTGCGGAGAGACTTGACCCTATATCAATATAAACGGTATAAATCAGTCTAAATTTGTATCTTGCTGGAAAATATATTGATATGTCCTACATAGTCGTGATATTGCCCGACCCTAATAGGTATTACTTGGAAAATGCTAAATTCGGATAAAGGGGTAAATTGGAATATTCAAACAGAATATGTTGTTGACCCATATTAAATTCAAAATATTGTCATCTTTGGAATAACAGTGGAATATTAGTGTACACGTAAATGTAGTGACTCACATTTGGTCCAATGTCAGCTGGAACAACTTCTGTAGGGTAAAAAACTCAACACTTACTGGATTTTTAAAGAATGCCTACACTGAATTTAATCCGGACAGCAAGACACTGACGTCTAAATGATTAAGTAGCACATTCACATACTTTGCCTTAAGTGATATTTGACTGTACGTGCATTATTAAGGAAGCGCTCTGTTCATTTAGACAATAGTCATCCAGCTGCAGCTTTTCACCAGAGACACTTAGAGTGAGTCCATCAGCTCTCAGTCTGTGTCTCGTCTCCTAAATGTGACTGTCAGTCTCAGAGCCGTTGTCCTGCACTGAGTGAAGACAGTAACTCTGAGCAGATGTGAACAAATCCACATGTCGCAGCAGCGGGACACATGAGTCGAACCTCACATGCTGCTATCATTAATTTTTGTGAAACTAATGTGAAACTAAAAGCTTGAGGCTGTAGATCAGTGTGATGTGAATCTGAGCTGCTGGACTCAATCTGTTTGGTTCAGTTTGAGGTGCAGCTGACACACACACACACACACACACACACACACACGAATGAATGAGTGAAGGATAATTTGTATTCCTGGCTGTAACACTTTCCATACTGTATTTATGTCGTCCATCATGTCAGCATGTTCTTTGTGTTTGGAGGTGAAGATGAAACCTGATGCTGAACTCTTTCCTTTGAGCAGCGGTCGTTAGCCGAACGCTTCAGGCCGTATTTGAGAAAAATCTCCTTGAACACTGAGAAATCTTAAACTTTGACCTTTTGAGAGCTGAAAGAGAGAAAATGTGAGCTGATATTAAAGCCAGAGTGCAGCAGAACAGCTGGAGGTTATTAGCTTGTTAGCTCATTAGCTTGTAGCTCTGCCAGAGCAGAACACCTGTACGTGGTCATTACGTTATTAGATAGAGAGAAGTCTGCACTTCATCAGTTCGTCAGAGAATATCATCAACACCTGAACTGTTAAATGCTTCTTATGCTCATATAATACTGTATATTTATAGTTTGGTTTTTGCCATCTCTCTTTTACAGTTTCTGTAAAAATAACACTGAAGTCATGAAGTTTGTGTAAAGGTGTATACTCGATGTACAGCAGCTTGGACCACACAGTCACGTGTGTGATGTGACTATATTTGCGAACATTGTGTATAAATTGTCACTTTAAAAGCACCTGTGGTTCAACTTTGATTTATTTCTTTATAACACTTTCTCATTTAACTTTATAATACCAGTACTTTATTTAATTTTTAATAACAGTATTTTATTTAACTTTATAATAACACTACTAAATTCACCTTTATGACAACACTACTTTATTTAACTTTAACTTTATGATAACCCTTCTTTATTTAACTTTATAACACTACTTTATTTAACTTTAAGTTTATTATCACTGTACTTATTTAACTTTATTATAACACTACTAAATTCACCTTTATGACAACACTACTTTATTTAACTTTATAACACTACTTTATTTAACTTTAAGTTTATTATCACTGTACTTAAACTTTATTATAACACTACTAAATTCACCTTTATGACAACACTACTTTATTTAACTTTATAACCCTTCTTTATTTAACTTTATAACACTACTTTATTTAACTTTATTATAACACTACTTCAATTATCTTTTACTCTATAATAACACTTCATTTAACTTTAAACCACTACTTTATATAACTTTAAGTTTATTATCACTGTACTTATTTAACTTTATAATAACACTACTTCAATTATCTTTTACTCTATAATAACACTTCATTTAACTTTAAACCTCTACTTTATATAACTTTAAGTTTATTATCACTGTACTTATTTAACTTTATAATAACACTACTAAATTCACCTTTATGACAACACTACTTTATTTAACTTTATAACACTACTTTATTTAACTTTATTATAACACTACTTCAATTATCTTTTACTCTATAATAACACTACTTTATTTAACTTTAAACCACTACTTTATTTATCTTTTACTCTATAATAACACTACTTTATTTAACTTTATTATAACACTACTTCAATTATCTTTTACTCTATAATAACACTTCTTTATTTAACTTTAAACCACTACTTTATTTAACTTTTACTCTATAATAACACTACTTTATTTAACTTTAAACCACTACTTTATTTATCTTTTACTCTATAATAACACTACTTTATTTAACTTTATTATAACACTACTTCAATTATCTTTTACTCTATAATAACACTACTTTATTTAACTTTAAACCACTACTTTATTTAACTTTTACTCTATAATAACACTACTTTATTTAACTTTCTAATTACACTACTTCATTTAACTTTATTACATTACATTATTTAACTTTATTATAACACTACTTTATTTATCTTTTACTCTATAATAACACTTCTTTATTTAACTTTAAACCACTACTTTATTTAACTTTTACTCTATAATAACACTTCTTTATTTAACTTTCTAATTACACTACTTCATTTAACTTTATTACATTACATTATTTAACTTTATTATAATAATTCCTTAATCAACGTTATTATGACAGTACTTTATCTAACCAACAGTACTTTACATAGTAGTTTAGCATTTTAAGAGTCTTCAGTACTTTAGTTTCAAAATATTGAGATATATATATTGTGTACTGTGATAAAGACTAAATATTGCAATTTTATTCATTGGCCAATTTGCCCAGTGGTTGAGTGTATATGCATTTGTTTTTTAAAAACAAACAAAAACACAGTATTTTGACTCTGTACTCTGTTGTTTCAGTATTAACCCTTTAACCCGAACATGTTCAGTAAAACACAGAGTTCATGGAGCGATAAGGACCATGTGCCAGTTAGACGTTTGTCCTGGTGCACACACAAGTTTCAGATTTGCCCTCCCTGAGTATGTTCATGTTTTGACCAGCAACACAGTGATAACCTGATTGATTCACAGCGATACAGTTCAGTGTCAAATCAACTACAGACCCAGTTTTTATAAAGCAACTGATGGATCATTCTCCATTCTGGTACATTAAATAACACTCGACCAGATGTGTTTAAAAACAGTTGGAACACACTGGTTCATATCAAACATGTTCACTGATAATGCTGCAGTTTAAATGACTCCTGCCAGTGATTAACTTGTGTATCAGCGATCCGTGTTTGGCGCTCAGAGGATATAAAATGGATGGTAATTATGCACCTGGGGAGTCAAAGAAGCAGACAGCTGTCATATAATTGTCTCACCTATTTAGGGTTCCTCCACGCCCTTGAAATTACATAATTACACTTTACCCAACTTGGACTGACACCTTGACAGCTCTGTAATTGTTGGGGCTGTGAGAATTTGGGGACCTAAAAACAAGGTCAAGGATCACTGAAGGTTAAAAAACTCATGACTATGTACTAAAACATCAGAGCGGAATATTCTGGCAGTCAGTGTGCGGCACATTAAAGGACCACGCTGATGTTTTTGTTTTGTGACTACAGTCTGCTTTCTGTGAAAATCATGTGGTAATGTGATTGTGAGCAGAAAGCTGTTGTCAAAACTCTTCCTTGTTGCTACAGTCAGGTCCTTTTAGGAAACTCCCAACATGTGAGACTTAAGAGTCACCTGCTGAACTTGTTTCTGTCTGCCCTCCAGGAACTTTAAATCAAAACAACTGGGCCAAGAAGTTTCCCTCCTGCAGCAACGCCAAGCAGTCTCCCATCAACATCGAGGAGAACCTGGCTCAGGTGAAGCTGCAGTACCAGAAACTGAGGTTTGAGGGCTGGGACAGTCTGACGACCGACAGGACAATCATCAAGAACGATGGCAAGACGGGTAAGGACAATCATCTGCATGTGTGAGGAAGTGACTGTGACTGTGGTCGCTGAACTGAAGGTCCTCTGGATTATTCTTAAATTATATTATCAATATTTTAATTAAACTGCAGCTCCTCTTGACTTTAGTGTTCCAGAGGGTTCCAGATGTTTTGCTTGCCCAATTTTTTAGACTTGCCAATTTAGTTGATTTGGTCATTTTAAGCGGGCTGTGTAATTAAATGGTGTCTTTTTCTTCAGTTTTCATTGTGTTTATTTCCTACTTTGTTGTGCTGTAGCCTACAGACAAAGTTAATACCGATAAAACTTCAGTTATGAGCAACACAGATCCAAGATTTGTTGCTGTGTTTCAGTTATTGAAAATAAATTTATCCCCTTAAATTGTGTCTATATTTTACACACAGCGCCTGTTAGCTGGGGAAATTGATCTGCTTTGTGCAACGCATTGCAGCTCCATCAAAAATAGATGAGGCACACATTTGTATCATCTTCTGGGACGCTTCTGAAACGTGCTGCTGTGCATCTGCTGTAATTATAAGAATTGTTTAAAGTGGCTGCAAGATCTGGGGCCAGTTGCACAAAACACCTTAAGTTAATATCTTTACTTAAAGTCCAACTTAAGGTTTCCTCAAAATAAAGTCGATTGCACAAAACACCCTTAAGTCTTCTCTTTAAGGTTTCCTTAAAAATGTTCACTTAAGAATTAATTTTTTTTTCCTTGTCAGCTCTTATACTAAAGTAATCCCTAGATTGTTGCACAAAAGAACTTAGCAACCAAAAACTTAAGGTACCTCTGACTCTCTTAACTGCAACATGACTGAGTTTATGGTGATAAATGAAAACAAACACGAAAAGAAAACACAACATGAGAAGAGGCCAGGAGAACCCATGGATATACTCTTGATTTTACACTTTAGATTTGTCTGAATTAATTTACGTTGCCCCGTCCTATAATCGTTTTTCTGTATTTGAGGATCAAATTTACTTTGTAGTTTGTGCTTTTTATGATTGTATTCCTGCAGAAGTGTAAGATCTCTTTCAACACAGTAAATGAGTTAATATTTTTCCTTAACTAAGGAAACATTTTAAGGGATTCAGTGCAACTGTTTAAGTCCCTCAATTAAGGAGAAATTCATCTCTAAGTGTCATACTTACATACATACGAAAAAACTTAAGGTGATTTGTGCACCTGGTCTCTGCACTCCACTTGTCTAGTATTCATTTATTCATTCATTCATTTATTGGCGTTGCAGAGCTCAGCCTGTTTGTTTGTCATTGTACAGAGGATTTTAGGATTTGGATAAATCTTTCACATCCTAAAATTGTATTTTTAGCATGATTTATTTCAACTAATTAACAGTTAAAGAGACAGTAACATTTTAAAAATTGGTTTAAACTTTGTCTCATTGAAACAGTCTTTGAGTCAGAATCATTTCTATGATATTGAAGGCACTTACAGCCGTTCCTAAAGCTGTTTCTTATTAAGTGACAATGTCTTTTAGAAAAGTTTCCTTACTTCCTTCCCTCCCCCTTTGTGCCTCCTGTGTCGACCTCCTGTTTTTCTAATGACAGTTTCTCCCAGAGAGACACTGAGCGTTGGGGCCTTTTCTCATACAGTGGTGTCCTATTGTAAAGGATACAGTTACCAGTTTCTCATTTGACAGGATCGAGAGCCTTTTATATATTTCCTCTCTCTAAGTGGTGTGACACACAATAACCTACAGTGTGCATTCAAGGTAATTGTTAAGTGAAATTGTAGACAAGAGGGATCCCGCCTCGCCTTTCGAAAAGCTCCAAACAGACGAGTCCAGTGCTTCTTAGCAACGGGACTCTCAGCGAAATAAGAAGCACTCTGTTGTGGTTGTTGTTCGGCCGCCAGCTGCACCAAAGGCTTTTATTAATGGAGATGTTTGGTGGACAATCTGAGCACGATTCAGGCCGACAGTACTTAAACCTGTTTTTATCAGCCCACAAATGGGCCCGGCGTAGGTTCAAGGCTCAGACTGCCATCCATACACACTCTTTCAAAGCTCTGGGCTGTAAGGTTTACACTCCACAAATGGAAGATTTCAGTTTTAGAGGAAGAGGTGATGGATGGAGCGTATGGATCTGTTCGTGCCTTTTGAGACGAGGCAAACAAACTTGTCAACAGGAGTGAATCAGCGACAAGTTGAGTCAATATTTGCCCTACCTTGAGGGGATATTAGGTTTTAGACAGGGTTAAAAGAAAACATAATAGAACATAAAACACACACTGAGACCACAGACAACAAAGAGGACATGAATGAGGCCAACCACATACACATCAAAGAGGTGGAGAGAATAAATCCTACCGAAAGCAAAGAGAATCCTTAAAGTGTTCAGCAGATCAATGTTTCTGCAACAACTAAATGTTGTCCGCAACTTGACATGAAAAATATCTATTATCTGCGCAAAAGATAGGCACATAGCCATTTTGTTTTAATGTGGTGGGCTGGATGTACATTATAGTACAGGAGATGAAAGGACTATGAAATGTTCCACCGATCGGACGATCAAAGAACGTTTCGAGGGGACCTTTTGTCAGGTCAAACAAAGACCGACCTGAAGAAGATCCCCTTGCTGATTGAATCATTGTTTGATTCTCCAATAAAGGTGTTAGTGGAGTACTGTGTGGTGTACGAGCCCTCATCTTTTGATCTTCTGTACATTTATAATCCATTATTTCAATAAGAGGTCAGGCTGTGTCGTCTTCAAAGCCTTAAAAGCAGGAGACAGATTTGATCTGGGTGGTAAAGTTTGTTCAACGAAATCAGCAGTAAAAATGCTGACGTTTTACATTTCTGCAAACCACAAATATGTTACATTGAAACTTTATGTTGCAGCAGCGCTATAGTAAACATGCGTCTAGGTTCAGGCACAAAAGGCACTTGTGCTGTACCTCTAATCAGATACTTCTATCAGGACACTCACATGTAGTATAATGGGTACTAGAGCTGAGCTGAATACTCGGATGAAACCAGTATCCGGTACAGATACTGTACAAGTATCATACGAGTATATCTCAAGGCAATTGAATCGAATGCAACTGGACTTAGTTTTGTCTTAGAAGACGTTTCACCTCTTATCCAAGAGGCTTCATCAGTTCATGCTTGTCTGACTAGGCTGGAACTAGTCTGACAAACTGGTGTGGAAGCACCCAGGTATTTAACCTCTGGGGAGGTCTTCACAAGGCCAGTGATGTCACTGGTTTGTTAGTGCTCCAAAGGTGTGTCAACGACGGTCGTTGAAACTCCTGCTGCAACGGTGGTCGTTGAAGTCGTTAGTCACATGAGGCCATTTGTGAACGGCCATTGCTTTTAGAGGTTAAGCTTAACCTCTAAAAGCAATGGTAAAAACACCAGTTTGTCAGACGAGTTCCAGCCTAGTCAGACAAGCATGAACTGATGAAGCCTCTTGGATAAGAGGTGAAACGTCGTCTAAGACAAAACTAAGTCCAGTTGCGTTCGATTCAATTGCCTTGAGATAACTATGACCTGGATAAATGAAAATATCCACAGCCATACAAGTATAATGTGTCAGTATCTGTACTTGTGATGAACTGGGGTCCAAAAAATCTGAAGCTTAATTCTGAGATTGTTCTGTAAATAGTTCTCCAGTGAATAATAAATAAAGCAACTACTGATCAAACCATATCAATATCAGGCTTAAAATAACATTTTCTGGTTGGGTCCCACCCACTTTTGATTTAAATTCCATCCACTTCCTTCTTAAACTCTGCCCATTCTGAGTATAGATGCGGGTACAAATAATTTAGTTGGTTGAACAAATACAGAAACAGACAGTCACTTTAGAAACTTTGACATGATATATGCAATATGCACAAATGTATTTGTGGTTTGCAAAAATGCAAACTTCTACTAGCGACAAGGCTGAGTTTGTTCTCACATGATTGAAATAAAATACAGCACATTTAGAGTCATATGTTTATTTGCTCATGTTTGTGTTTTTCTTAGTGGCGGTCAATGTGGATGGAGAGTACTACGTCAGCGGAGGTGGTCTCAGGTCAAAGTTCAAGGTCGGACGTATCACCTTCCACTGGGGGCGCTGCAACGCCTCCTCAGAGGGCTCTGAGCACGGTCTGGATGGGGTCAAATATCCTCTGGAGGTGCGATGACTCATCGTATATGCCAAATGTTGAGCTCAGGGATGTCCTACCTGCTGAGTTAATTTTTTCTTAGCTGGCACAACACATTAGGAAAAACAAATTACCTTTATGTTACTCTCAACTACAACCTGTGAAAAGAACAATATTGGCATTAATTGTCTCGCCACAGCTTTATTTCATCATGTTTAAATATTAAAAAACAATAAAATCTGTGTCTTAGTGGAATGATTTATTTCCCTTTTACTATTATTTACCCATGTTTCTGTTATTGATGGATGGAGCATCTGTAGTTCTGTGGTTTGAACTGACTCAGTGACATATAACTCAATCCATATTATAGATTGTTTTTACAGTTAAAATGCACAGTTTCTAACATGTATCATTGTGAACTGTCACTGTCTATATAAATCCTACACGCTGTATATACTGTATTTAGACATGAGTATATTTTCTACCACTTACCGAATGTTTTAAAAGTGTTATTAAGATTCAATTATTGTGCAGCATTACGTACAAAGGTTTCGTTTTTGACAATAATTATATGTACTGTAGCTTCCATTTTAACTTTCGTTAGTGTCACAAGAAATGGCAACAAAACTCACCAAACACTGGTTTTGTTCTTTTTGTCCACCTGTGTTACAGAAAGATCTGGTGCTTTTGCAGACATATGACGAAAAGAAAAAGAGATGGCAGGTTGAAAACACGGTGTAGCTCCTGTTAGCACCTCATTGGACTTACCATGATTGTGTTTTATTCCCACAGATGCAGATCTACTGTTATGAGGCCCATCGCTTTGGCTCTTTAGATGAAACCATCAAGGCTGGAGGCAGAATCACAGCGCTCGCCGTGTTGTTTGAGGTGTGATGCTTTACAGGGCAGACGTTCATGTAGGCTACGCTAATAACACTGAGATCAGTTTACAGGCTGGTTGTCTGTCTCCCAAAACAGTGAAGTGGGCATTAAAATGCAAATAAGCTGTTCCAATCATTGAATTTGAACTAGCAGAGTTAATTCTATTAATAAGCCAAACCCAAACCATTTAAACAGTTAAACTTAACTGTTAGCTAACCTAAACCAGACTGTTTAGCTGCTAATTCTATTCATTAGCCAAATCCAAACCATTTAAACAGTTAGCCTTAACTGGTAGCTAACCTGAACCAGGCTGTTAAGATACTAATTTGATTCATTTGCTAAGCCCACGCTGTTTAAATAGTTAAACTGTTAGATAACCTGAACCAGGCTGTTTAACCTCTAATTGTATCAGTGAGCTAAAACAGTTAAAGGTAAACTGCTAGCTAACTTGAACCAGGCTGTTTAGCGGCTAATTATATTCATTAGCTAAACCCAAACTGTTTAAACAGTTTAAGTGTTAGCTAACTTGAACCAGGCTGTTTAGCGGCTAATTATATTCATCAGCTAAACCCAAACTGTTTAAACAGTTTAAGTGTTAGCTAACTTGAACCAGGCTGTTTTGCTGCTAATTATATTCATTAGCTAAACCCAAACTGTTTAAAAAGCTAATCTTAATCCGTTCGCTAACCTGAACCAGGCTGTTTAGCTGCTAATTATATGCATTAGCTAAACCCAAACCGTTAAACAGTTAAACCTAACTGATAGCTAACTTGAACTAGATTGCTCCATCTGCTATTACTATTGATCTATTAGCCAACCTTTTCGCACTTTTAGCACAGCTAAGGTTAATTTATTCTGTTGCAAGTTTTGATCTTGTTCACACTACACACAGAATAAATGTAGAAATATTTAGATAAGAATAAAAATAAAATAGATAATTACATAATGCACATATACTTATTATACTGGTAAGTAAACAATATATTTCTATTAATGGTGGAGTGCAGAAGACTGGAGGTGAAAGAAGTTTTTAGATCTTTTATGCAAGTAAAAAGGCCTAGTAATACTACAGTGTAGAAATACTTTGTCCAAAGTAAGTGATAGTCCTGCTTTCAAATCTTTATTAAAGTATTAGAATCAAATAAACTTAAAGTACCCAAAGTAAAAGCATTCATTTTTCAATAGATTCCTATTCAGATTATTAAATCCTATATTATTGGATCATATTGCTGATGCATTTATGTTGCATCACTATTTGTATCATTAATTAGTGTCACTAATGCTGCAGCTGGTAATGGTGGAGGTAATTTTAACTACTTTATTTACAGGCAGGTAGATCAATCCTTAAAAAAAACATCATGATCTATCCATTGATTTATATTTTGTATTAATAATCTGAACTATACTATACTATATCTGAACAGTAGTTATCAAATATATGTAGTAGAGTGAAAAGTACATTTTCCCTCTGATGTGTAGTTGAGTAGTAGTATAAAGTAAAATGGGAATACTCAAGTACTTGAGTAAATGTAAAGTTTATTCACATTTCACTACTTGCAGAGGATGAGCTGGAGCTCCAAGCAAACTTCAATCAGACTGACTGAGCTATTAGCTTTACATTAACAAAGGGCTTAAAATACATCAAGCCCAGGATTAATGTCCTCTCAACAGCTTCCTACTATTTGTTGAGTTTTTACCATAGACTGTATAAAAATACAGTCAAATGTTCCTCAGCTTTTTATTAATTATTTTTGATTGCGGATATGTCCTGAAAGTCAGGGTTAACCCTGCTGTGTGGGTTTACAGCAGTTAGCTCTGGGCTAATGGTTTAGATGTTCCACATTCTTGCGGGGGTCTTGACTATGAACATTATCTGAAAGGCACCATTCTTACGCACAACACAGGAGTTTGAGTTCATTTCACAAAATCTCTGATTTCAGTGGTGTATCTGAAGTTCTAAAAGTTGGCAGGTTTGAAACACAGGATGACTTTGCGGATGACTTTTTGTTGGAGAAAGATGGAGAAAGTTAGACTGAGGGAATGAATCAAAGTGCTGCAGTGTTATCACCAGGATGCTGTGGTGATACCTCAGCGAGCACTCTGTGTTTGAACAGTTTGATTCATATCTTGGCTGAGGATCATTGCCCGGCTCTCGTCTGTGTTTTTGTGTTTGGTGCCAGGGTTCGCACCAAGCGTCATGCATACTTTCACTGTGGTTTGCTTTGTGCAGTCATGTTGCCTCCGGCCGGGTTGGCGTGTTGGAACTGACAGAGGCCGTGTTGGAACAAAACTCAGAGAAACGTCTGATGTGAAGCTGCAGGCTCTGTGTGTGTGTGTGTGTGTGTGTGTGTGTGTGTGTGTGTGTGTGTGTGTGTGTGTGTTTTGGGCTGCAGGTTGGGTGGAGAGCAGGGTGGGAAAACAATCAAACAACACAAAAGAGCTAGTAAATTTTGTTTTTGTGCGCTGCCAACCACCAACCAGCTTTGAAACTTTTTGAACTCTCCAAAATTCATATATATGGGAGACTGGTGGCTTTGAATCTGGCCTTATCGCATGTCCTTCTGTACTTTCTCTATGCTTTGTCATATAAATACTGCAGACTATAAGATAGTTGCACCATTAGCCCACTTATGTTTAGCTGAACACTTGCGTGTCCTTAAACTTCACCTCTCAGACTGAGGATGGAGTGTAGAAGGATTTCTGTGCTGAGCTCCTGTCAGACTGGTTTAGATGACGACCGCCCACTTTCGTGTTTTTTGGATCTGACATCAAAGTTAGTTAATCTTCCCATGAAGCTTTTCATTGTGCCCTCAGAGCCAGCTTCAGGGAATCCACATGACCCCACAGCGTTTTTACTTCAACCTGAATGAATACTTACAACTGAGGCTTCCTCCTAACCTAGTGTTCGGTAACCAAGGTTACTCGTATAGTTGCAGTTGCCGGGGAGCAGGTGAAAGATTGTAGAGTCACTCATGTAATTTAAAAAGTAAAAATTATGTTGAAACTCAATAAATATCCACATATCAAATCAACTGCAAAAACTTAAAGCTCTGATTGAGGCACTAAAGGCCTAAACAATTAGCTAGAAGTGACAGATAAATACAGTAGGTGAATGTGACTAAGTACATTCACTTAAGTACCGTACTAAGTACAGTTTTGAGATTCTTGTACTTTGCTTGCATATTTCTATTTTCTGTTACTTTAATATGTTTAATTCCACTACATCTCAGAGGGAAATATTGTAATTTTTACTGCATTACATTTATCTGACAGCTTTAATTTTATCTATTTTTATTTATTCATTTGGATCCTCATCAGTCACTACCAAGGTAGCAACCACTCTTCCTGCTGTCCACACAAGCTGACATTACTTCATAGAGTAAAACAAATATATAATAAAAAAAATCCAAGGCAAAAAAACAAAACAAAATACAGTAAAAAAAAAAAAAAAGGAAAACTACAAAATAAAAATAAAAAAAACACACAAATAAACAAAACAAAGTGAAAACAAACAAACTAAATCAATCGATTAACCACCAAGTAGTCAGAAATTGTCAGAAAATTATAGTTATAATAATGATAATAATAACAATACTTTTACAGCTTAAAGGTAATTGTAGTGCTACTCAAAACAGCAGATACAGTGACTGAGTGTATGAAAAGAACAGTAAACAATAAACAATAAAGTTTCACATTAAGGTTTGTTCCTAAATTACTTTGCAGATTCAGATCAATAATACAAAATAATCCAAAAAATGAATAATGACGTGTTATTGTAGGTTGAAAATAAGACAAAACTTTATTGATCCGGGGGGAAAGTCACAAGCTACCCTGTGCTGTATAAAGTAATTAAAACGAGCTCCACCTTTACCAGCTGTGATATTAAAGTGATGAACACATGAATGCATCAATAATTATAATCTAATAATATAATATAATATAATATAATATAATATAATATAATATACATTATTCTGAAATGGATCATTCTGCAAAATTAGTAATTTTTCTTTTGGTATTTTAAGTTTATTTTAATGCTAATACTTAAGAGAGATCGTTGTTATGTAGTGTTCACACTAAAGACAACAGCTAGGCTACATTATCACCGAGTAGCCGTTGTAGATTTGCTGAAAGCACTTGTTAACTTAGTAACATCATCACGGCTTGTGTATGTCTGCTATATGCCACAAAGCACTTCAACTTGACATTATTTAAAGTTCATATTTGGTCAAATAAATATGAGCCCCAGTTTTAACATCACTTTTCGCCGCCACATTGCATCCCCGTTAGCAACGCAAAGCACATATAGCTAAAATAGCGCCATCTAACTAAACTAATAACACAATACCAATATTTGTAGCAGGGTGGCAAGTGTCGGCCGTCAGTTTGTAGCTTTATGTCACCAGCTTTCACTGAAAATGACTTTTAGCTTGTTGCTATGTCGCTGGTGATGTCAGTATATCAGTATAGTCCTCATAAAGTTAAAGTTAATGTTACACTTGCCACAGACGGCAGTTCTTGAGACCGACTTTTGGTTAGTGACTGTGGCCCAAACTTTCAAAATGAAGGTCCAGTTTTTTTCCCACGGGACAGCTAATGTCAAGTTACTGATTAACTGATCAAAATTAACACTTAAACCTAATTCTGTTTGAACTTGTTTTTAAAAAATCGCGCACTTAAACGTACGGTGAGTAAGGTTAATCACTCGCGTAATGTTATCTCTGTATGCTAACGTTATCTCCTCACTCTGGCCACAGTAACATACACATGACAACAGAATCTACAACTAAAGCTGTTTGGTTAAACAATCAAATAACACAAAAACAACAACAATGCACTATCACTCCGAAAAACACTTTCTAAACACTTACCTTGGCTGAGTCAGTCAGGGCCGGTCAGAACTGGTCAGGACGAGAGCTCACAATGACACAGCATGGAAAAAAAAAAAAAAAAAAAATCACAGATGTTTCCTTTAATAGTCACGTCTCTGCATGAATTTCACAATAAAATTATGAATGTGACGTAATTATATGAAATTTCACAGTAAAGGCCTGTGAAGTAATCATAATATAATTTACATTTCTCACATGCCTCCACGGTGAACAGAGGTCTATGTTTATGTGATTTTTAATATGTCCTACTGTGACATGTTAAGCCTGGTCTGTGTTAAACTCTGCAGGGTGTTTAATTATGAACAGTTTCCATTCATCAGTAGGAAATTAGACTCGATATGAGATAATTTTTTTGTTTTTTTCTTCACAGACGAGCATTGAAGACAATGTGAACTTTGCTCCCATCATAGACGGCATCAACAGCGTGAGCAGACATGGTACGTCTGTTTCTTCTTCTCTCTCCTGTCTCGCCTCTTCTTCTGTTGTGCTTTCTAAAGCTGTCTCATCTGCCGTCCAGGAAAGAGCGCCGAGGCTATACCCTTCGCTCCGCGAGGCCTCCTGCCAAACTCCACAGATAAGTACTTCATCTACAACGGCTCTCTGACCACGCCGCCCTGCAGCGAGACCGTCGAGTGGATCGTCTTCAAGAACACAGTGGCCATCTCTGACGAACAGGTGAGAGATGGGGCACCAGAACCTTTAGAGAGAAGCAGTCAGACGCTGACTTCTTATTTACTTTATAATTTGCACAATTATGATCTAAACTTTGAGCGTGCTCTCTAAACAATCCATCTGATAATCTGGGTGCAAAGTCAGGTGCAAGGGGCAAAGGGGTTGTATTTAGTCCTTTAATTAATCAAAGGTGTGTTTTGGGTGTAACATGGATGTAAAAGTCAGGTGTTCCTGCACAATTAACTGCTGAGAGTAGTGCAGTAAGAGCAGTAATTTTATGTGGCAAATACTGTGGGACATTTAAAAGCAAAACTAAAACTATAGACAGGACAGAATGAATCTCAATCTTATTGAATCTCAATAACATCATAAAAGTGGGAAAGCATTTTCAGTGATGAGCGGAGGCACTCTTTATTTCAGTGTAGGTGGTGCAACCTCAGATAAATTGTGATGTTAGTGATGGAAAATAACTACATACATTTAGTACTGTGCTGTACTTAAATACAGTTCTGAGGTAATTGTATTTTATTTCCAAATTACTGCAACTTTTTACTTCTACTGCAAATACTGTACATTGTACTCCACAACATTTATTCGACAACTAAAATGATTTTGGAGATTCTGTTTAATAATATAGATCTATTTTACAAATACATTATGATGTTTTATTTTAAAGAATAAGATGAAACTTTATTTATCCCGGGAACATTCCCAAGCTACCCCGCAGCATAAGTAAAATGTTCTCCCACCACTGTATGAAACACATCTGGGATCCTGCAATGTCTGTACGAGTGCAAAGTGTTTTCACACCAGAGCACGTGTTGGAAAAGAAAACTTACAAACCATCTATCAACTGTAAATGAACTGAGCCAGCAAGCATTCCTCTGAGCTTTACACAGGATGGGTTACCTCCAGAATTATGTCTGATAAGCTTCAACTTTGTTTTCATAGACATTAACTGAAACTTGAGGTAATGGAAGGTAATTAATCTAAAAACTAATGGGGCAAATTAAAAAATGTAAAAGCATTGATGTAAGGTGTGTGAGCATCTCGTTGATCATTGGCTGAAAACACGTGTTAAACCACCGGTGTGGTCCTTTAAGGAGCAGACGTCAGCTCTGGGGCTTTTGTTGAAGATGAAAAGACACAAATACAGAAACGTCTGTAAATAAGCGTTTAGAAAAACAAGCAGCTGAAAGAAGGAATTATCATACCAGAGCTCAGAAAACACTCAAGTGATGGGTGAGGCAGCGAGACAGCAGGCTGTCAACACTGTGTGTGTGTGTGTGTGTGTGTGTGTGTGTGTGTGTGTGTGTGTGTGTGTGTGTGTGTCCATGTCATTCAGCGTAAATACCGTAAAGATCTTTTGTGAGCTGATACTTGTTTGATGTAATGACCACTTCTGTACGGCTGTCAATCACTCTCAGCCTGGGGCAATGTCTCACACACACACACACACACACACACACACACACACAAACACAGAGAGAGACTTGTACAAACATGTGGAAACACACTGACAAAAGCGTTTCAATAGAAAGGCTCTGGTGTGACGCCTGCTGAGGCTCAGACGTCATTTTCCACCAGATTTATTCACTCTGAACACACAGCTGTCAGAAGGCAGGAGGCCTCACACACACACACACCCACACACCCACACACCCACACACACACACACACACACACACACACGTTTGTAAATCTGTACTTGTGATAAACCTTAAGCTATGCAAACACCACACTGTTTTGTGCATTGTGTTAACTCACGCTACACATCACAATCCCTCTCCTGCACAGCCAAAACAACACATCCTGACTTTTGCTCATGGACTTTCCACGCCCACATATGACGTCCAAGGTACCCTGGGTGTGTTGGTTGTTGACGTTCTGGAACGCGTGTCAACTTCAGCCTGTTACATGCATTGTTTGTTATCAAAATACACTACCGTTTCACAGGAAATTTAACGTTTACATACAGTCTCTTTCAAAATAAAAGCACCCCGTAGATTTTTTTTCCCTCCAACAACTAACGCATGTGGTCGGGTTTAGGTAAATGAACAGGGTTTGGCTTTAGAATCTTACCGGATGTGAACGCCACTCTCCGGGGTGAAAGTCGGTGTTTGTTGGCTAAGCCTGCTCTGATTGGTCAGTGAGTGGTCACTGCAGCTGGGGGAGTGTGTGTAACGCGGCACTGTAGAAGCACTTTCTAGTTTTATAGAGTATAGTTGTGACATCACAGTTTCCCAGAGGTTCTCGCGGCTCATTTCAAAGCACAGTTTCTGAATATGGACTTAAAAGCATTTTGATATTTTCACAGTATTTATACAGCACCTGTACCTTCTTCACGATAAAAAACAAAAGACATGGAAATCTGAGTCTTTGCAATGTGGGACCTTTAATTATTCAGGGAACTAAACAGGTGACGGATGACAGTGTGTGACCACAACCAAATGTAAATCTTAAAAGGGACAGTTCACCCCAAAATAAAAAAATATCTATTTGTCCCCTTACCTGTAGAGCTGTTTATCAGTCTTAATTGTTTTGGTGTGAGTTGTTGAGTGTTGGAGATATCAGCTGTACAGATGTCTGCCTTCTCTCCAAGATAATTTAACTAGATGTCACTCAGCTTGTGGTGCTCAAAGCAACAAAATACATTTAAAAAACTCAACATCAATGTCTCTTTGCAGAAATCATGACCCGGTTACACAAGATAATCCACAGGTCTTGTTGTGAGCAGTTTCATGTAGGAACTATTTTCTTCTTACACTCACCAACCAGCTCACATAACAACACTAAATGAATGTTACAGCAGAGAAGGACGCCATTAAGGTTAACATCTCGCGCTGTGACAAGCATGATCCATGAGTAGATGCTCCCTTCCTTCTGCACATGATACGGCACCTCACACATATGGTGATGGTCGCCACTCTTGATCTCACATGTATTTAAAGTTTGGGAGACATTATTCATGTTTGGTATGAATGTTGATGACCAGAAACAGACTCTATTTCCTTTTTGCTTCTATTTTATTCTCTAATTTTAGCAATTTATTTTCCTTCACTATTGTCAGATACCTGAAAATATATAAATACAAGTAACTGCTCCATCACAGAGAAAGAATTGGCTTTCAGAGTTGAGGCAGCTTGTGTGTGTTATCCTGCTGCAGGTCTTCCAGGTTTCTCCAGACCTCAGTGACGTGTCTCAGCCAGTCCACATTCCAGCCCAGGTTGTCTGCCAGACTTTAATACTTTAAAGTCAAGACTTTAACAACCACAACTGGCCTTAATGGCCTCAGAGTGTGGCTATGCTGCAGTGTTGACTCTGTGTGAGTCAGTGTTGTGTAACCGGAGGGGAAGTGACTCACCTGAGCAGGTACGGAGGCAGCCCGCAGATTAAAGGACGGCTCCTTTACGCCCATTCACTTCCAAACTGCTCAGAGAGCTGACGCTGTGTGCTGCGGATGATTTACACTTTGTTTTATTGTTGTAGTGTTGAAAAATTGAGTTGAATTACTTTCCAATTTGTTGTTGCAGGGAATTAGAGAACTAATTGATTTAATGCTGGAAATAATCAGTAGATTAATCCCTTAGATGATGGACATGAAATAATTGACAGCCAATTTGATAATCATTTAATCGCGTTATTCATTCACCAATCAAAAACTCTAAACATTTTCTGGTTGCAGTTTCTCTAATGTGAGGATTTGCTGCTTTTCTCTGTTTTATATTGTTGTACACTTTTTGAACATGGATCAGACAAAATAATCTAGTGAATATTTCAAGCGCTAGATCAAATAGTTCTCAAATCTCCTGCAACAACAAACTGGAAAGTAATTTAACTAATTTTTTCGTAACTCTTTACTGGTCCATCTACGTCCCAACCCTCACCTATGGTCATGAGCTCTGGGTAGTGACAGAAAGAATGAGGTCACAGATACAAGCGGCCGAAATGAGTTGTCTGGGCTCAGCCTTAGAGGTAGGGTGAGGAGCTCAGAATAGAGCCGCTGCTCCTTCGTGTCGAAATTGGTTAGTTGAAGTGGTTCGGGCATTTGATCAGGATCCTCCTGGGCGCCTCCTGTTAAACGTGTTTAGGGCACGTCCCACTGGTAGGAGGCCCCGGGGCAGACCCACAACACACTGCAGGGATTATATATCTCATCTGGCCTGGGAACGCCTCAGGGTCCTCCAGGAGGAGCTGGAAAGTGTTGCTGGGGAGAGGGACGTCTGGGATGCTTTGCTTGGCCTGCTGCCCCCACGACCCGGCCTCTGATGAGGGGATGAAAATGAAAATGTATGGATGGAGAACATGAGGTCGTTACAAGGTCAAATCACAGCACATTTCTCACTTTCATCCTGGTTTACAGTGTCACACTTTTCTCAGTGGCGTTTATACAGAATCCATTTCTCCCAATATTTTGTACATTTTTCCATCTCAAGCCTTAAAATAAAAGCAAATCTTTCCATACAGTAAATTTAATTTACAATCCCAGCCATTGTGCCCATGTTGGAGGATCAAATTGCAACCATTTGCGAGTTATAGCTTTCCTGCCAACACATCCTCACTCCGACCTCGTCACATATCGACATGCTTGGTCATGAACTTTCCACGTCCACGTACGACGTGCAAGGTACTCTGGGTGTGTTGGTTGTTGACGTTCTGGGACGCTGTGTCAAGTTGTCTTCTTTCAAAATACACTTACATTTTCACAGGAAATTTAACGTTTACATACAGTATCTTAAGTAAGTGAAAGCACTACGCTGGTACAACACCGCAAATTGACGTTTTTTTTCCTTCAACAACAAAAACACGTGGTCAGGTTTAGGAAAAAAGAACAGGGTTTGGTTTTAGAATCTTACAGGATGCAAACACAGCTCTCTTGGGTGAAAGTCGGTGTTGGACCCGTCCACCACTAACTCTGACTTTCATCGCCTTAACTTTCGTCCTTATCCCGCCGCGTTTCCCCCTGAGGCTGCTGGACGCTGTTTAACTATAACAGCAACTGGCTGTGTATCATGCCAACATGAAAGGACGCCTTTGTCGTTGGTTTCTGATGCAGCAAGTCACTGCCCAAGCGCTGGATTTCAATGACTTCAGAGTGAGACCGGGCTTTTCCTGCTACTTGCCAAAAGTATCCTCAATAAATCTTTATCTGGGACAGTTTCAGGTATTTTTCTGAAGAATAATGTAGCAAATTAATAGACTTAATCCATCTCAATTATCTTATGAATCTCAGCTGCAATCTCCTGCCAGTATGGTTGTACTTTTGGGCCCAGGAAAACATGATGATTGGCCAGTGAGGTTCCATATTGTGTCCAACAAAAGCCCCGGCTCTGCAGACCTGTTTACAGAGCTGTTAGTCTCGGGGTGATACTTCACTGTGACATCATAATGTTCTACATAAAACACTTTCCTGTCCATTACTCAGCGTCATATCTCAGGAACAGAAGGGGAGACATTTGGTCAGATACTGAATTGGTGACTCTAATCTTGAAACTGTGCTGATTGTATAGATCTGCTGTGTGTGAAGCATCCATGTTTTCACTGACATGGATGGAAACTGTAACTGCAACTTGACTGGTTCATGGAGGCGCACAACCACGGGGCAGTGATTCTAGTTTGTTTGTTTTTTCGCTGGAAAGGAGCTGACGGTGCTCACGCTGTTAATATGATTTGTTGCAGCTGGAGATGTTCTGCGAGGTGATGACTATGCAGCAGGCCGGATACGTGATGCTGATGGACTACCTGCAGAACAACTACAGAGAACAGCAGCAGCAGTTCATGGGTCAGGTGTTCTCCTCCTACACCGGCACAGAGGAGGTCCTCACACCAGGTACGCATCCAGATATCCTGCGCTAACATTAATTTTACAGTCTGCAAGTGCCACGTTATCATGCTGTTCTAAAAAATACCTTTTGGTGCGGTCACTG
The DNA here is from genome assembly GCF_006386435.1 of Epinephelus moara. NCBI lineage: Eukaryota > Metazoa > Chordata > Actinopteri > Perciformes > Serranidae > Epinephelus > Epinephelus moara. The sequence continues at coordinate 44,884,704 of NC_065525.1, read as the reverse complement.
GGATATTCTATATACTTGAGAGCTACTTGACAACCAGCTATGTAACATTTGCAGTGGAAGAAAACACCACATTTCTTTTATCAGTTTGATAAATACAGTTTTGTTGATTCTTTTATGGATTTCTATTTCCACCAAGACAGCTCACAAACATCTGAGTGTCCCTGAATGCACCATCAAGGACAGTTTTAAAAACAGTCTCTGCTCACTGGAGCAAGAATAACAAACAGTTTTGTTGTCAAGTAGGTTCGCAGATAACATAATCTGCCTTAGAAGTTTGGTTTATAATAATAAACACAGTGCAACAATCTGGAGATGTAAAATAAAATAGAAATTTTTAAAATGGAAAACATGAAAAAAATAAAGGAAATATGTAAAGATAGATCTGGCTGTCTGGTTCCAGACCTCAGTGTGACCCCGAGTATGAAGAATCCCACGTTAATGCTAATTAAACAGAGTCTAAGTGGATCACAAATGACAGAGGGACGAGAATAGAACTTCAGTGACCCAAATAAAATCTCAGTGACAGCGAGAGGAGGTCAACTTGGTTAACCATGGATTTCCACGCTGGTTACATTCGATGAAGAGTAATGAGGTGACATTGATTTGTGGTTTTTGGGAGAGTTTGTTCTGACGTTAGAGACCAGGAGACTGTTGGTGTTTGTTCACAGCTCAGAACCGTTGATGCAGTCACACTCTCAGATTTTTATCTCTATTTTTGTACTTGTAGTTTTGAGGTACTTGTACTTTACTTGAGTATTTCCATTTTATGCTACTTTAAACTTCTACTCCACATCTCAGAGGGAAATATTGCTCCTTTTACTGCACTACTTGATAACTTTATCTTTGCAGAATCAGATTATTAATACAAAATATAATATATAATCAGCTAATAAATGTTGATAGATTAATCCACCCAGCAGTATGTAAGTCAGTAAAATGAGTTCTACCTTTATCAGCTGCAACATTAAAGTGATGAACATATTAATGCAGCCAATAATATGATATATAATAGTATGAAATGGGCCATTCTGCATAATGAGTACTTTTACTTTTGGTACTTTAAGTGTATTTTGATGTTAATACAAAGTACTTTTGCTGAACCCTTTGAAACCTGAGCAAATTGGCTTTTTTCTTTTTTTAAAATAACAAAACATGGGAAGAAGGCAATGAGCAACGAAAGAAGAAATGGCCCCAAAAAAATAGCAAAAATTAGTTAAAAAAAAAAAAAATTAAAAACAAGAAAATTAGTATAAAAGAAGGAAAAAAGAAAAGAAAGTTAATAACAAAAAACAAACCAAGAACTGACTTAAAAAAAAAAAATCTAAATCTATGCATTTTTTGCAATTTGTAGAACATTTCTGACCAAGTTGCTCCTTGCCTTTCCCCCCATGTTTTTGAAAGAAATTGTGCCAGTGTGCTGGAAGGTTCAAAGGTTTAAATTCTTGTGAAAGGAGTCTGAAAGCAGCACAAGAAAAGTGATTTCGCTCCAGGTTTCAAAGGGTTAAGTAAAATTTTGAATAGAATGTTTTTACGCTGTGGTATGAGTGTCTTTAAAGTTGTCTCCTGCACACCTCATGATGCAGTTAACTGTAAAAAATTAAACCTTCCTCCCTGGTGATAAAACAATGGTGCACATAAGGTATTTCCTACAAAATGCTGTACAATTTTGCACCTGTCTGAATATTTTAATCTCGTAAAAAACAAACAAAAAAACAGCCACTCCCACAATACTCAAGGCAATCAAACAGCTTTCACTCCTATGAGATTTAAAACATATTTTGGAAAAAAATACTTTTTAAATACAGCCACATGTCAGTGAAATAAGCAGCCGGTGTCGCGTAAGCTAAATCCAGTTTATTGGAGATTTAAATCCAACCTGCTCTGATTCCAAAGTCGTCAAATACCTTGGTCATTGATTTCCACTTCAGACTACATCAATACAATAAAACAAGAATAGAATAAGAGTAAACATAAGACATATATACAGCTATGTGAATTGTATGTTGAATAAATATAAACATTTAAGAGGTGTTAGTGAGAATAAAGTTGTGTACTGAAAAATATTGCACAGCTGAATAATGCCACAGAATATTGCAGCGATGAGTTGTTAGGTTTAATGTGAATACATACTGCATAAGGAACATTTTATTACTCCGTATTATGGAGGATCAAAATGACCTCTACATTTGTATAAAACAATCCAACATGGAAACAAGAAGTTGAAAAACTGGCTTATCCTCATGGGAACCACCATCTCTGTTTTATTTTGACAGTAACAGGAAGCAGCACAGAGCACTGAGTTTGTTACATAGCCAGCAGTTCTCTTTTAGCGTCACTGTTCACAGCATAGATTAACTCTTGTACTCCACCGCCATTTTGGAGCAAAAATGCCTAAAATGACATACCCAAATTAAAATGACTGTAGCTTCTGAACCACTGTGACTACATGCATGCATGAGGTCTTGCCAGAAAGAAAACTCCCTGGAGTTTCTTGTGAAAGTGTCAGAAACACTCTAGGTGATACAGAGACAGAGTAATGGGCCTCTGAAGTCAGTAAAAAATTGAAGATTTTACCTAAAATAAAATAAAAAATATTTTTCAGGATGAATAACTGTCTGTGGCTTCACCTGAGCAGGTAAATGACACTGTGGGGCTGTCTGTGGCTTCACCTGAGCAGGTAAATGACACTGTGGGGCTGTAGGCACACTATCAATGAACACTTGTTTCAAATTTGAAGAAGACTGCTCAAAGTATGACCATTCTACAGTGTTTTTACCATGAAAAGATCCAGGCGGAGCTCCAAATGACAAGTCGGTCACTCTGCTTCAAAACAGTACTATCAGTGATCAAACAACACTCAGCCAGCTTCAAACATTGTACCTTATTGAAATCAGGTGTGATTATGATAGCTGATGTTGTTTATGACACAGAAACACCATAAAATATCACCAAATAAAGCCATATGAAACGTGAAAGTTATGATCCCACTTTCTAGACGGTATATCTCAGCCAAAAATAGTGGTAGAGTGAGACTCTTACCTTTTAAAAAACAGCTAAGTCCTTTAACTTTTCCCGTCGAAAAATGGCATGACATGACTTGTCACCACTCATCATGACTTTGCACTTTGTGTGTTTAGGCTGCTCTGGTGCGAAATACATAATAAATAAAAGAAAAACAATGTTATTTTTGAAAAGTCGAGAGCTTCCTGAATCCGGCAATACCAAACATCACATGGGTTGACGACGTAGTGCGCCTGGAAGATACCATTTAACAGAGGAGGGGGGGAGCGAGGACGTTAGTGTCCTGGCGGAGTTAGAGAGGTTAAAAACGAAACCACTGACACACTCTCTGTGCAGACTATAGTTTGACTACTTCTCATGCACTTTTTACATTGGAGTCTGTTTTTGAGGATAAACTCCAGTTTTTCTGTCAGATTTTCATTTTAATTTAACGTTATGGTGATATTTAATTATGGGTACTAATCAGTGCTGTTGAACTGCCCATAATTAGAGTGTCACACAGGTGTTAGAGACGTAACGTTCATGGGCGTAGCAGTTGCGGGGTACGCGTGGGACATGTCCCCCGCACTTACTGTATCTGTGCCCTCCGTCCCCTGCACATTTTACAGCTGTTACCACCAGCCAGACGCATACACATTAAATGAATGTTTATTTATGTGGCTTATTACCCTGTTACCTTGTCACTTCCATTCCATTTTGTGTGCTAATAACTTGCTAACAGGAAAAGTGTTTTACTGAACTTTTCATGTTCAGTACAGGAAAAGTGTTTTACTGAACTTTTCATGTTCAGTGTTGTCATTTGGCACTTAGTTATCTGGCTGCTTACCCTGTAGATGCTCGAGGGTCATTCTGTGTCAACTCAACCAGAGTTTGGCAGCTAAAACTTTAGACTTTGATAGTATATCATTTTAAAGAGCTAAAGTAGGTCCCTGGTGCTGTACTGTGGCTGTGTTATGTGGCTCTGTAGCCGCTAAGGAGTGGTGCAACTGAATGCGAGAGGATGATAAATCACTCCATAGACCTCTGAACAATTTGTCCCCCTCACTTCTGAAATGATGGCTACGGCCCTGGTAACGTTGGTACTTTACCACAGTGAACAGATCAACAGGTGAGTAGATCCTCATGTCACGTTCACACATGTTCTCCTGGCTCACTCTGCCCTCTGGTGGTTAAACTGGACAGCCTCAGATGTCCTGCTCACAGTGTTTGTCCCTGTATTTTCCTGGGTGGGGACCATACATATCTGATTTGTGGTAAAATACAGTTTATCACATGTGTACACATCAGATTTTATCGGCTCTACAGCAGCTCTGACACACACACGGGCGTGACATTTTCACTTTGATCCCTCAGAGAGGACAAAGGTCAGAGGTTAGTGAGAGCAGAGGTTCAGCTCCGAGCCATTAGAGGAGGAAATGTGTCATTGTTTGTCTATTATCATCTTCCCTCAGCCATTTTTAATCTGGGTTAATCCAGACCTCAGAGTGTCTGTCATCTGCTCCTCTAATCTCAACTCTGACCCAGAATCACTGTGTGAAGGACACTCTTAAAAACACAGGAAGGAACAACATCAAGAACCCCATCAACGTCATCGGACTTCTGTTATATGGTTTTATTGATCAATATAGATTTTATATATAATTCCTTGAAAGATATGAGGCTGGCAGAATCACTCTCAAAATGTATCTTTTAAAATGAATCTGATTTTATTTCATTGCAGTCCTCACATGTTTTTGTTCCTGGTTCAACCACGTAAAACATCATTATTATTATTATTATTGTTAATATTATTATTGTTGTTGTTATTTCAATCAGTACAGACTCATTTCTAAAAGTCTGTGAAGATTTCAGCCCATTGAGATGGTATATATATTTAAGGAGGGAGATGAATCCAAAGTAGAATAACGGTTCACTTTCCTACCCAGGTTTTTTGGGTAAAACTTTAACTGTGTCAGCAGGGATTCAGCAGTATGTTGGTTTCAAGGTGTAACGTAGTATGAAAATTAACAGTTATCATAGTGTGTACATTTGCTTATCTATGGTGGGGAAAAAAGCAACTGGATAGAGAATCAAACCTTTATTTTAGTTATTTCAGTTTTATACCTCTATTAAAAAGAAATGGTGTCAAGTTTTAATTTAACTAATAAAACATTTCTTCAACACCCCAAAAAACACCTTCAGTTTTTGGTCCTTTCAGGGTCATTGTGACTGATAATAATAAGTCTATAACACCATGTTTCTATGAAGGCTGTCAAATTTATCTCCGCCAACCTCAGTTAAGACTTTAAATAATGTCGCTTGATGCTTTAGGGGTTGTGTTTTGCTGATGGTGCTCTGTCGTGTGCTGGTGTTATGTGCAAAACATGAATGGCTGATGTGTAATACTGTTGTGTAGTATGTGTTCTAATGTGTTTATGGTGTATGCTTTTAATTTCTTCGGACTATTATTATAAGGCAGCAATACTTGTGCAGCTCCTGAGTCCAAGACAAATTTCCCTGCAGCGACAATAAAGGTTATCATATTGTATTGCATCTTACCGAATCGTACCGTACAGTATCATATTGTATTTTATCGTATCATACCATATTGTTTCGTATCATATCATAGCATATCGTAATCATATCATACTGTGAAAATTTCGTACCGTTGCAACCTTAGTCAGCCTTACCTCAGCAGGTACTGGTGACTCTGGGAGTGAAATTGGTCAGCGCAAAAATTTGGAATTTAAAGGATTATTTTTTATAACCTTTTTTTAAGTTTGTTCTCGTCTGTCTCCCTCTGTCAGTGTGCAGTTCGGTGTCGGAAAACATCCAAATTTCTTCAGTTTTGGCACAAACATCCACTTTGAGTCAAGGATGAACTGATCAGAACTTGGTGATCAAAGGTCAAACATCAAGGTCACTGTGATCGTGTCCGTTGCATCCTCATGAACACTGTATGTCAAGGACATCTTAAGGGAGTTTCTTCAATTTTGGCACAAATGTCCACTCAGTGATGAACTGATTAAAGTTTGATGGTCAAAGGTTTCATTTTCAATCATGAACGTGATATCTCATTGTACTATGAAAATGTCATGCCATTGCAGCCCTAGTGAGCAGGTACTCATGGCAGTGGGAGTAAAATTGATAAGCACAAAAATTTGGAATTTAAAGGATTCTATTTTTTATGACCTTTTTTAAATTAATTTATTTGTTTTCGTCTGTCTCCGTCTGTCAGTTTGCAGTTCGGAGCCGGAAAACATCCAGGCGTTGCCCTACAACCTGAGCAGCCTGCTGGTGACGTGGGAGCGGCCCCGGGCGGTGTATGACGCCAGCATAGAAAAATACTCCGTCAGCTACCGAAAGGCCAATGCAGAAGATGCTGCTGCTTCTATATACCTGACTGACGGGGACCAGGATGTGGTGAGAGGGAGAGTCCACAAGCTCATAATATCAAAAATGATTTCCTCAAAGTTTGTGATAACGTCTCCATTCAAAGCCACCGGTCTGCCAGCTTGGTTAGGCCTTAGTTAGCAGCTGAAATGAAGTTATTCACTGAAAATCTAAACGCGTGTCAAGCATTGATTGTAAAGCCCGACAAAAGTTTCAACCACAGATGCTCAGTAACACACTGAGCTTTCTTTAGACCAGATATTTTTGTCTCACTAGTTTCTGTGCAAAACCATCCACCACTTTGTTAAAGGACAGAGCTTCGACCAAATTTCTATATCCAGATTATGAGCTCCATGCTTGAAGGGATGTTTCCTTCTCTGGATTTTGTACATTTTTTATTGATTACCATGCATCGTGATCACATCAACAGCTCCTCATGTTGTGCAGCCTGTAAACCGTCAGTTATTCTAGTTTATGATCAGAGCCTGGCCTCGCCTCTCACTGATCTCACAAATTTCAAGTCCTTACAAGTTGATGCTTGTAGAAGTTAGCTCCATCCAACTCTAGAAAAAATCTGCCTGAAGTTGATGGTGTCATTGGGTCAGTGGTTCTTCAAAGTGGGTGTCATTCATTCTCCTTCCACCAGGGAGCGATACTCGATGACCTGTTAGCCAACACCAGCTACGTGGTCCAGGTGGTGGCGGTCTGCACCAACGGTCTGTACGGACGTGTGAGTGACCAGCTGCCGGTCGACATGCCCATCGATGACCCCGGTAAGAGCGACCGTGCCCAAGACTGAGCGTAGAGTTCGGCAGATGAACTGTACAGATATTTCTTATTACACTGCTTTTTTTTTTTACGTTGAAGAACTGAAAACTAGTTCACTGGCTTCTTAAATCGCAACATTAAGACTTAAAAAAGATTAAAGAGGACGACTAAAATCTATGGAAACCCATTCCTGACAGGAAAAAAAGAAGATTAAGTATTTAGTCAAGTTAATGAAATACTAAGTCAAACTTCAGAAATAGTAAGTCAGGTTCATGAGATACAAAGTTTTGAGTCAAGTTTTTAAATCTTTTAAAAATTATTAGTCAAAATTTTGACAGTTTAATATGACTTACTATTTAATTTGATATCTAAAAAAATCTATTACAAGTATATTAAGAATTTTTCAAAACTTTGTGAACATTTGGTCTTTTTATCTCATACTTATGGCTTACCATCCACTATGTTTTAAAGAAAGACACTGAATGTTATATTTTTGTGTTGTTAAGTCAGAATTTTGACTTAGTTATTTACCGCAGTTATAAATTTTGATTTACTGAGTATTTTTACTCATTTCTTGCTGAACTTTTTTAATTTTACTGTCAGAAATGGGTTTTCATATTAAACAACAGAAATGCCAGATAACTAAAAGTTTTTAAATTTACACCTTGACTGACAACCTGTAAGACAAAGACTGGAATCATGCGGAGACCGCTAGCATTGCTAATATCAAAAGTGAAAAACAGACCCGAAATTATTGAATCATGAGGGAACAAATCTACTGGTTAAACTTACAGGAGATATTTCTGATATGGGTTTGTGTTAGTGGTGCAGTAAACTTCTGACTTTTTCTTTACTGGCCACATTTCTTCTTTTTTTTTTTTTAGAAACATTTCCATCCTCCCACTCTTCCTCCCTCTGAACCCTGAATGAAACAACCAATATATATATTTTAGTTTTCATCCTCTTTATCTCACTCACCCTCCTTGCCCTTCACTCTGGGGTATATATTCTGTGTTTTGTTGGGATTTAATCGCACACACGCAGTGCTGTTGTTTGACTCGTCTTTTTCTACGTGTTTAACAGTTGTACATGTTTCTCTGTGTGTACTCTTCAGATGTGCTTTCTCTATATATTTCTATATCTCTAAGATGAACATGCTTGGTTTGGGGTCATTTCCAAAGTCGCCATCTTTGTTTTGTTGTCATTGTGTGGCGTTCGCTCCATCTGCCTCTCACAGTAAGAGAAATGTTTGCATGTGTGTAACATGGACTGAAATTATAATCATAGTAACTTTGTATTTCAACTGAACTTTATATTAAATAAACTAATATGTCTTGTGACAAAGAAAAAAGCCATTGCATCCTATTTCAGTGTCAGCTTGCATGAGTGGGTGATATTCTGCAACATCTAGTAGGTTTACATCACCAAATCTTTTTGTGTCACCATTGTCTGCACCATGTTGGCTAAGCTAACGTTACAGTCCCACTTTAGCTGCACCTTTAAATGTCACAACTGTTTCCAAGAAAGTCCTTTTGTGAAATGACAAGTGAAACATTGCATGATAGTAACTAACACAAACGCTTTTGCTATTTTGAGCAGATTATCACGTTAGCTTAGTGCTACATTTTGGCTAGCTTAACGCTAATGCTAGCTATGTCTACAGCTGTAATTATTAGAAGATTAAGCCATTAGTTGATCAACAGAAAATTAAATCTATGATATTGTTGATTGATTATTAAATATTCAAATACAAAAAATACCTCACATTTGCTTGTTAGACATTTAATCAATTTTAAGACATCACATCGGGTTCTGGTAACTATCTTTGGACATTTATCGATAAAGTAATTCATCTACAAACATACATTTTTTAATATAACATAATTTCTTGAAATCGTTTGCATCATTAAAAGCAATCATATCTGTCTCATAAATTGCAATTAATATCTACTATTCCTTTAGGTTACTTATTTCAATTAGTATAATTCTTCAGAGGCTAGCATGAAGTTATTTATTACTGTATTTGAATATGACTTAGTCTAATTTGAATATTACTTCTAAGTTAATAAGTGTTGAATACATTATTTTCAGATGTAGTTTGAATAATGAGCCCAAAGAGGTGTAACTTTAATTTTATAAATAATATTAATTAACAATATATATATATCTATATATGTATATATATATTATAATACTATTATATTTATATTTAAATGGTTAGCTATACCATGTACAGTGCCAATATTTATATTTTAAATTTATTATTTTTATGATAGCCCTGGTTGCGTTACGTTTTTGGGTTGTCTGTCTCTCCATCCATCCATGTCTTGAGGGAATTTTCTTAAATTTGGCACAAATGTCCACTTGAACTTAACATTGAACTGATTAGATTTTTGGTGGTCAAAGGTCACTGTGACCTAATCCGTCTCATTCTTGTTAACAAAATATCTTATAAACACCTCAAAGAAATTTCTTCAATTTTGGCACAAATGTCCACTTTGAGTCAAGGATAAAATGATTAGAAGTTGGTGATCAAACGCCAAACATCAAGGTCAGTGTGACCTCGTCCTCTGCATTCTTGTGAATGGTGTATCTTGAAAACACCTTTAGGGAATGTCTTCATATTTGGCACAGATATCTTCTTGGACTCAACAATGAACTGATAAGAGTTTGATGGTCAAATGTCAAGGTCAATGTGACCTTGCATATGTTTCATTCATGTGAACATGATATCTTAAGAAGGCCTAAAGGGAATTTCATCAAATTTGGCACAAACATCCACTTGGACTCAAGAATGAACTGATAACAATTTGGTGGTCAAAGGTCAAGGTCACTGTGACCTCGCATAACATCAAATCAATTTCAGAGCGCCACTTAGATTGTTTTTATCAGTTAATTTTTCAAGCCTTTTTTTTCAACTAGGAAATGTCAGTGCTTAAAGTGAATTAAAATAACCGTCACTATTTACAAGGGCCAAAAAATTGATTACAATATTTCAAACTCATTTCAAATCATTTAATTTTGAAAAGTTTTAGTGGCATAATTTTTAAAGGAGAGCATGCAGATTATTGAACCTCTAACATTTTGAAGCTATAGATGTTTGTTGTTTTTATTTGACAGTTGACTAAAACTTACAATTAATTAACCTTCTGTTGATCAACTAATCAAATTAAATGTTCTTTCTTTTATTTTGATTTAATTAATCAAATATACCTCAACAAGAGATTTCCATTGATAACTTAAAGTTGGTTTTAGCCACTTACGTCCTTTTGTGCCAAACCCGAGTCATCTCCTTCAAACCCAGTTCATTAAACTTGTAAAACCTCACCTCATGCTTCACAAACCAGTTTGATCTGGTCTCCATGATGTGTGACTTAGCCTCAGACAGGTAAGAGCCACACCACCACCTGCCCCCTGACATGCCCGCTGTGTGCTGTGCGTCTGAGCTCAGTGGCATTTGCAAATAACTCTTTTTGTGAGTTTGTTTTATCCCTCTCAGGTGACAGATGGGTTGAGTTTGAATATCAAAAAGTTCAGACAATCAGAGGAAAGTAGCTGAGAGTTCAAATTACTTTTCTTGGCTCGTCTTGTTTTACAGGAAGGATAAAACAGAAAGAAAAATGATTAATTGCAAATGCTTTTTGTTAAAGGTTTTCTGTGTTTGCTTGTGTCTTTGGGGGAATCCATGCATGAAAGTGCGAATATGTCTGGTGTGTTGCATGCAAGCATTTGTCATCATGTGATTTTGTGTTTATCATGGAGCCAACATACTGCTTGAAGTGACATCTGCAACCTTTCCCTCTTTGTCTCCTGCTGTCATTTCACACATTTACATCCACCAAGAGCACATTCATTTTCAGATTTTATTATGGAGATTATGCAGTGTTTTAGGTTTACAGTAAACGTAACTGAACAGGAACTTTGTCTTTTCATTTTTCTGAAGCATCCAGAAACACAGCGTTCCAGGGGTTTGCCTTTTCCTCTCTGTGATGTTCTCATCACACTGTTTTCAAATTGTTTTACCCTTTGTCATGTCTCTGCTTCTTGGTTTACGCACATTTTTAACCTCAGGAAATTAACACCAACATAAAAACAACTCAGAAATTTAAAAATCAAAGTAGGGTCGAGTTAAATTCTGTATTCCATGAGACTGATATTTTTAGAGTTGTTTTAGTTCTTGTTTTGACATATTTGTGTAACTAATGATCCAAACTGTGCCTTTTTCCAGAAAATACACTGGATCCAGATTCTGATGAATTTGACGACGAGGTGAGGAAACTTATTCTTCCAACACTGCATGTCGTTGATTGTTTTACATGCACAAAATATTCTGGTTTCTAACCTTATTTAAAAAAAGACAATATTCAACATGAAAACATGGATCCATCGGTTGTTTGGTTGTTTGAACTGCGTACTCGTCGAATGCAGGACGAGACTGATTAGCAGAGTGAATGCTGTGTGAATATAGATGTGTTCAGGTCTTCTCCGTGCCCTTTTGTAAAATGTATATCTTGAATAATAATCTGAACTTTAAAAATGACAATTTCATTTGGTTTTCTTCACACAAATGAATGAAATACTGAGACGGAGGCTTGCTGTATATATAATTTCAAAGTTTAAATCAAGAAGGCCTCTGAACCCACATTAAATCTTTGGCAAACCCTGGTGGGGATCGGGACATCCAGATTGGAAACCAGTGTGTGAGGGCATGTTAATCGGAGAATGCTCAGCTGCATGTAAACAACAGTATTAGTGGAATATTCATTCTTATTGGTTATGTAAACAGCATAGTAAGAATATTGTCTTTCTCAGAATAAGGGCAGAAACTGTAATATTTTGTGCATGTAAACGTAATGACTGTTTCTTCAGAACTATCACTGTTATTTACAACTGTCCATTGACCTCTTTCTCACCCACAGGGCAACTATGATCCCGATCTGTCCTGGAATGAACCAGTCCAAACTGAGGATTATGATCCGGCCTGGATGCCTACAAACTCCCCGAAGACCACGACTCCTGCATCACCTCTTTTACGTCTACCTGGCATCAAAACCACAACAGAAGAATCAGGTTTGAGGAAAACCACCACTGATCCAGTTCCTCTGGTCAGATCCACCCAGACTGGTCAAGTCCAGAGTCATTCTGAAGAGACAGTACACCGCAGTTCCTCCACACGTCCACCAGAGGTCACCCTGCAACCAAAAACCAGAGGAGATGCTGACTTCAGTGGCAATGCTCCCTTTTACTCCACAACCACCACCAATGAAGGCTTTATTTCCACTTCCAGTACTCCTGTGTACTCCAATGCAAAGACAGATGGTGCCCCTGGAGGAATCAGTCCAGACTCAGAAGATAACTTTGACAAAAAAAAAGGTGGTGTCAGTACCACGGCTCCTACATCCAACAACGCAGAGACAAAAGGTGGTAAAAGTATTTCTTCGTACAGCCCCACCACGACCACACTGAGGTCTCGCACCAGCGACGTGAGCAGCACAACGACATCCTCATCCTTCATCCAGGCTGAGGTTGACCAAGGCCTGGGGCGACCCTTCAACAAAGACACCACAGATGGAGGTGTGTCTGCCGCACCTGGAGGTCTTCCAGAGATCCAAACTTCGACCACCCAACCTTCCTCCTCGGGTGAAGCTGTTCAGCGTAGGCCCACAACTCCCAGCATGCCTCGTTTTTCGTCTACCACAACCTCTGTCCGGTTGAGTGGCGTTCTCTTGCAGACCACACAGCCGCTGTCTAACGGTGAGCGTCCCTCTGTCCTCCCCTCCACCTCCTCTTCTTCCTCCTCCTCCCCTCTGTGTGACACTGCGGACCCCTCCACCTGCCTGCATGACCCTTCCTCCTCGTCTTGGCCTGTGTTGTCTGCCTACGCATCGGACTCTGAGCATGCCGCTAGCACTCCGCTGTCTAGCAAAGACCTGGCTTCTCCTTCAACCCCCACACTCTCTGCCTCCACCCTGCCCCACCTCCCCCACCCTTCACACCCCCTGTCTGGTTGGGAGACTGACCCCGTGTTCCCCAGTGTTGGGTTCGATGATAGCGATGGTGATTTGTTATCTGGGTCTTCATCTTCGTCGGTCTCCTCAGGTGTCCCCTCAGTGTTTAGTGATACCCCTCCTCTCCAAACGGTGCCAGATCCATCTAGCACCACCGTCGCTGCCGAGCCTTCCGAATCCTCCTGGGATCCGTCACTCTCAGCAGTCTCTCTGTCTCTAAGCCCCACACTTCAGCCTTCAGTTCTCCTCTCTAGTGACTTCACCCTCTCTGGCACAACTCCGGGCTTATCCCGTCCTCTCTCAGTTGGGTTTGAGGACGCAAGGTACGCCACAGGGAGCACAATAGAGTCTTTTCTCCCTGAAGTCAGTGGTGATGGGTTTCCGTTAGCTAGTGACATGGACCCCATGTGCGGCTGTTCTCTGGAGCCGTCGGCGTCCTCGTCCTGGCTGCATGCCTCTCCTCATGTACCCCTGCCGTCCTCAGCCTGGGACTCTGCTAGCTTAGAGCTTTACTCTAGTGTGGGCTCCCTTTCAGCCTCTGGTGTCGGTGTAGACGATCTTCTACACTCTCTGTCTGTGGCGGGTTCTGATGGTCTGTCCTCAGACCAGCCTCTGCTCTCCTATAGTGCCATTTCTCCCTCATCGTCCTCTTTACACTCCTACCTTCTCCAAGTCACCCATAGTGACCTGCCCGTTTCTGTTGCAGCCACGGCGTCTGCCGTCATGGATCCCTGGTTCTCAGCATCAGACAGGACCTCCACCCTCCAAACCTCTGTCCTCCCTAACTCACCCACAGCCTCCCCTTTCACCCCCACCCCAGAAGGACATGCGTTAGACACTAGCAGCAGTGCCTCCGGCTCGGCCCTGTTCCCTGACTCTCAGGAGGGCGTAGATCAGGAGTGGGACAGGGTTCAAACCTCAGCCTCAGGAGAGAGCGCGTTCCCTTACTCAACCAAAGTCACTAATGTCGTCCCCCTGTCTACGACTTCTGAGTCCGGCCAGTCCCCGGATGATTTGGACGAACGCTCCTCAGCGTTCTATTTTGAAAACGAGAGCGGCAGTGCCATGACCTCGGAGGTTGGAAGCACAGCGACGCCAACCATTCCTACGGTAACCTCGGCTTCACCCTGGTCGCTGGGCGGGGAGGAGGAGAGCGGCTCAGGGCAGGGTGAAAGCCTGTATGACAACGAGACGTCCTCTGACTTCAGTATCTCCGAGCGCACAGAAAGAGAGTCGGAGGAAGAGGAGCCAGTCGCAGGTAAAAAAGCCGTCCGAATTGGGGAAAAAACTGCATTACACCTGCACAGTGCCAAGAGATCAGGAAGAGTCCTGGACATCAAACAGATGACTAATCCACCATCTATCAACAACAAATCTGCATTTCATTTTATTTTCATTTTTGTCTGTGAAAGCGAGAAAATTCATGCATGCGAGGTAAAACATCACTTAACAGGATCCAATAACTTCGATGAATGTACCATCACCGTCTCCATCATCATTTGAAATGCATTCATGTTAGTGTCAGTCATTCATCCATTTTCTCAACCACTTATTCTGTTCAGGGCTTTGAAGCATTGGAGCCTATTCCAGCATGCATTAGGTGAAAGGTCAGGAAGGGACACTGTGGTCAGGATGCCAGTTTGACACAGAGCTCAGTGCAACACCATTACACTACGTTAATCCCAACAAAACACACAAGTGGTAATAAGAAGCAAAAGTTACCATGTCTGGATTGTATTTAGTGATTCTATTTACAAGTAAATGATAAATCTGCTTTTTTATTTGCTGGCGAATTGACCTTTCTCTAAGCCCCGCCCCTTTGTGATGATCCGACAAGCTGTCAGAGTAAGCGTGGAGCCCACACTGTAACTGACTGCACTCCCTTCTTGGAAAAATGAAAGAGTGATGTCAGAGAGAAGCAGACAGAGGGGTCTACAGTCTGTGTTTGAAGGATATATCCAGGATGTCAAACTGACTCAGCAGCAACAACAGGTTAAAAAGACAAAGATAGTTAGAAGCTAAAGCCGAACTATAGGCTACAGATCACAGTGTAAAAGTGAACCACCACATCACTGCTGATCGCCACACAAGACAATGAATATAAAGGGAAACTGTGCTGATACTGAACCAGCTGTGTGGCATCACTGTGTGCAGATGAACCGTGTTTGGCTTCACCCCCGTTCTTTTGTTGAAGGAAAAGAAAAACGTCAATTTGCGGTGTTGTACGGACATAAATTTCCTGTGAAAACGTAAGTGTATCTTGAAAGAAGACAATGCATACAATGCAGAACTTGATAAGGCGTCCCAGAACGCCAACAACCAACACACCCAGGGTACCTTGCACATCGTATCTGGACGTGTAAAGTCCATGACCAAACGTCAATTTGTGACGACGTCAGAGTGAGAATGTGTTGCCCTTAGGTGTTTTTTTGTTTGTTTGTTTTAAAGATAATCTGAGATGTACGGCTTCAGTTGTTGTTGGCTGCATGATGTGAAACCTTACCACCATCAAACATGTTCTGATGAAGGTTTCACATCACAGCAAGACAGTAGATTTGTCGGTCTTAGTTGAAAATAACATCACTAAAAATGATCCAGAAGTGGTGACCCTTTTACTTATTAATTAACATTTTAGTGCTGCTTTTTTCCTGACGCTGTTGGTGCAGGAGAATCTCACCTGTTAACTCTTATGAACTAAATCCAGCCTTTTAAGTATTCATTCAACATTTGGAATTTTTACCTGCCTGCTTAGTTTCTCTAGAAACCTTTAGCTGTTTCAGTACATACCTTCATGTATTAATGGTACATTCACTATTATCAATCCTCTTGTATTTTTTAGTACATGAGTATGAAAAAAAATAAATACTTTTACAGCATTATCACAGTAATTCAGAGTTCAATGGCATTTTCAAAAGTGTTATTAGAATTTTAAATGAGAGGATCAAATCAAGTGCATGCTGAACCTTTCCCTATGACAAATGCTTAAAGGGATATTTCAGATTCTTTGAAGTGGGGTTGTATGAGGTACTTATCTGTTATCAGTGTATTACCTGCAGTAGATGTTAGTTGGCACGCTCCCAGTTTGGAGAAGTGGCATGAGCAATGACACAGAAGCTAAGCAGGGTACTGTTGTGAACAAGGGGCAGCAGCAAAACGTATTTTAGACACCTACAAATATCAATATCAGTTCAAGTGTATGATATATTTAGCATATTTTCACAGCTTAACATTGCCGTTCCCCATCTATGCTGTCATCAAAGCCACCAGACTCCTTTGGCAAAAATGGTAATTTTAGCTTTCTCAACACAGCAGCTGCTGGTCTACTGCCCCCTCGATCAGTTATTAGCTTTGTGTTGTTGTTTGACTTTGGTGAATCCGAACTAACCCTTTAAAATGCTAAAGTCACAAAATAACACAAATAAAATAACTGTTGGAGGCAGCGGTAGACCAGCAGCTCCTGTGTTCGGCAATGTTAAATCACTGTTTTTCTCAATGGAGTCTGGCTTTGAAGAGAGTGATATATTGTCTTCATTTCCCTGTTGGAAATTGCTGTCTGATGACAAGGTAAAGCGGTGAAAATATTCTCCATAGAGTACACTTAAACTGATACTGATTTTTTAAGTGGCTAAAATATGTTTTTGGTGCTGACCCCGTCCACAGCAGTACATCGCTCAACTGTTATGTCAGACTTCTGCCTGCTTCTCCAAACTGGGCTGTGCCAACTGACTATGGATCTCATACAACCTCAATGAAAAGATCCAAACTATGCCTTTAATATGCACATTCAGCACATCCAATGCATCAAAACATTGTTTTCTAGTTGGAGCCGCGCCTCGTTTTCAAACTGTATGGTTTGACTAAAATGAACAATGACAGCAATATAGTCCACGATGAGCAGCGCTAAAATCAACCTGCGTAGTTGTCCCTCCATTGTGACATTAGAAAGTGTCACATTTATCTTGCAAGTGTACTCTTCTTCAACGTTTGCTTTACTTCCTGGATTTTTCCCACATGGAAATTCTGACCAATCAGGAGCAGCTTTATTGCACAACTCTACATAATTATGCACCTTTGTTACAAAAAAAGACCAAAGCAAGACAACTCTAGGTCTGAAAGCTCCCTAATTCGGAAGTCAGCCTCCTTGTGACAAATAAAGCACAATGCTTGTATAATCCCTCTCAATCATGTATTTATCTGCAGAGACTCTGTGCTCTGCCTTTATTTTTTTTATTTTCCTCTAATTTTACTGTGTTCAGGATGTTCCTGGGCACAGCGCGCAGGTAGTGACGAGGTACCAGACTGTAAGCAGCAAGTACCAAAGAGGACGCTACAACACAGCGCCGAAAATTAAACACAAATTCAGTGTATCTGGGGTCAGCTTTCATTTTTGTTGGCGATATTGTTTACAAACAGTAACCAAAAATTCCTGCATGGTATACCTTTAAGTGTGTAGAATGATGTCCAAAATCCTCAAATGCAATGTGAGATATTCAGTCCACAGCTCAATGACAAACATCTCCTCTTCCCAAATGTTACCCGTCATGACCACTAGAGCGCAGCAGAGCTCTGTGAAGCCCCGACTGGTTTAAAGCCCACCTGTCTCTGAGCACATTGCCCTGTGTGCAGCCTCAAAAAGGACTCAAAAAACAAAACAATTCGTGAAGCTTTTACAAAGTGTTTAATAATCGGAATAAATGTCCTGCAGTATGTTTAGTGGAAGCACTGGTCCTAATGTGAGGGGTTTAAAAGAATCATGCAGGTAGTTATGCATGTTCTGAGTTGTATGTTAGATTCATAGATTAGGAATGAACTTCAAATCATTGCATCAGTTTCCCTTCTTCTGGGCAGCAATTTTAGTCATTAAATATCAAACTTATATGAAAACCAACCCACAGAGTCTATACAATAGCTGCAGAGTGATAATTCATGACAGGGGACATAAGTCTGCCTGTATGTTTTTGTGTAGTTACCTTAAGGACGCTCTGAGTTTTGGATGAACCATCTAAATTCACACATTTATCGATATGTTTGTTATTTTTTCTTTGTGTTTGCTCGTTGTTTGAACTCCAGCAACAGCGGGCTCATGAATGCCGGGCAAGTTTTGTTTGTCAGAGCAACTTTTAAATCACAATAAGCAGAGTTTCTTTTACAATAGTCTCTGTGTGCGACTGCATCACAACATTACAAAGACTGAACAAATGGGAAATGTTAAGGGAATGAGTCATTCACTGTGTAGTAACCCATCTGCAGCACGTTTCAAGTCTCTTAAAGTGGATTCTCTATCTGAATCAACGACCCAGATTTTAAAGCACTTTGAGGCCAATTTCAGCAATGATTTTGAGCTTTATATTTAAGATTGCCGTGACTCTTAGAGATGAATTGGCTGCCTGGGAGGAAATCAGTCTAAAATATTTTAACTAAAACAGGCATCATCTAAAATATGCGCGGCATATTTCCATATCCATGCCCCTCACATTCTCTAGATATACAATAACAGAACTCCATCCTCATTATTTACTTTCTTAATCATGTAGATTGAAATCTTTTCAGTGGGAAGTTTTGTTTCCTTAATTCTCATCAGATCTCCTTTGAGTCACTTTTTTCTCTTCAGTCTCTGCACGAAAACCAATAACCTTTTGCATCTTCTGTCCAGGCCTTTTCTTTTCCTTTCACCCATTATCATGTGTCCAGGGTTTTTGAGAGGCAGACAAAAATCTGTTGGATGGATGGATGATTGAATGAATGGGTTTTACTCTGAGGGAGTAGAAAGCGCACAACAGGCTCTTTATGAACTTGTCCACAGGGCTGACCCAGCCATTCACGGCTGAACTGAGTCAGTTTGTGCAGAAGAGGTAAGTTCTGACAAACAGCAAGGTTAATCCATACTAGTGTTTTCCTCATTGGTTATCGGATGATAAAGGGAGGATTCAGCAGCATCAGCTCAGCGGGGTCAGGTTCAGTCATCAGGTTTTCTTTTCACGTTATTCAAAGTTATAATAATGCCGCTTGATTGACTCCAGCTCAGCTTCACTTGTATGCGGCTGCAGTTTGATGAATATGGCCTTGCCTGATCTGTGATGGACTTTTGATTACGATCCTTTGTGACTCTGTGTTTCTTTCAAGAGGTTTGGCAGGTCTGAATATGATGAGTTTAGTGTTTGTGCAGTAGGTGGGTGAGTGTGAATGGTGGTGCATCGTGTTTCAGCTCTGGGCTATTAATACGGTTCATGTGACATTTGAAGTAGATAATAGATACTAGAAAATGTTAGAGGTTTCTGAAAAACAGTTCAAGGAGGTCCGGCTGCTCTGGAGGCAGAAATTAGCTCATTGGTTGAATTAACCATCATCTCAGGTCATCCTGTCGCTTCTCACATGTTTCGGTGTTTGGTTCCAAGTTTTTTGGGCCATCACTAAATTTTGGAATGAGGACATGTATGGAAATTCATTCATCATTAATTTTCTACATGTCCCTTTAGATTTAAAGCGTCCAGTTTTGGCGCATGTATTCATCAGAAGCCAAAATGCTCTAGAACCCCTCTAGTACTAATACCACTTGTTAGGTCTTTACTCTAGAGTCCCCCAAATTTAGGGAGATCATGGACATAAAGAATTAGCAGATTTAGCCTTTGATTGAAATTTAATCTAATTCCTCTGTAAATTTCCCTCTAAAATCAAGCATGGTTTCAGATTTATCTCTACGTACACTACAGAAAAATTCCAGTTTATTACAACTCAAGTTTTATTTTGGTAGTTTTGTCCATTATCAATGAAATTGTACTCAATAAGTGAAACACTCGAGCGACGCCAGCCTTTCAGCCAAGAAATTTGCACATGTAATCCATAAGATTAAACGTGTTAAAGTCACACGAGATAAGACACTCAGAGACCATAAGGATTTTTGAAAACACTCTAATTATGAAGTCTATTAAAAAGGTCATAAGCAAGAAAGAAGGAAACTGGTATAATGACACTGAGCACTCTGCTACTGAGATGCTGCAAACATCATTAATGCCAAGGTCGGTAATAGACAGAAACAGAAGTCATTGACATTCATATTTTCATACTGGGTTCTTCCCTTTAAGGTGTCACTTGTAGAAGAATACTTAAGTGTTTCCCAACCATGAGGTAGTTATGCATTTGCCAGGGGGTACTTGTGGAGATTTTGGAGTAACTAAATTAATTTGACAGAAAACAAACTAGATTTAATTAAATTATATACATATAATTATATTTATATATCCACATATTGAGTCAGCTGTAACACTTCAACACTACATGTTGAGACTAAATGAAAAAAGTTAGCAAGCAATCTAAGATGTTGTCTTAAAAATGATAAAAAACTAAAAAAAAGTAATGGATAAATGGTTGTTAATGGTAAAACAGCTATAAATACTTAATAAATGGTGAAACAGCTGAAAGTTATTCATGACTGACAACTATGGCAAGGCTAGATAAAATCAATATATGGTTGAAAATAGCGCAAAAGCTAAAAGTAATAAATAAATGGCTGAAAATTGCAAAAATAAAAATAATGGATAATTGGTTGAAAATGGCTAAAAAAAAAAGCATTGGAATAATAACTGAAAATGTTGGAAAATATGAAAGTAGCAGATAAATGACTGAAAATTGTGAAAAAGCTAATAGTAATGATAACTGGTTGAAAATAGTGAAAATTTGAAGAGTAATGGATAAATGGCAGAAAATGGCAAAAAAAAAAAGTAATGAATAATTGGCTAAAATGTAAAAAAAAAAAAAATCAAAAAGTAAATGATAAATGATTGAAAATGGTAAAACAACAACAACAACAACAAATTGATAAGTAATGGATAAGTGGCTTAAAATAGTGAAAAGCTGAAAGTAATTCATTATTGGCTGAAAATTGTGACACAGCTAAAAGAAATCAAGAAATGGAGAAATGGCTCAAAATAGTGCAAAAAGGAAAAACGAATGAATAGTTAGTGTAAATGGCAAAAGCTCAAAGTAATATATAAATGTCTAAAAATGGTGAAAATGCCAAAATTAATGTAGAAATGTTTTAAATGTCAAACTTTTGCCACTTCAACTGCGAGTACTAAATTAATTAAATTGACTTAAAAATTCAGTTCAGTAGTTTGAAAAAAAGTGTTGTTTTTAAAACTACTTAGTGTTTTGAATAGCATCCGGTTAAAAGATGGACACATCTGAAACATGGTGTAAATTTAGTGGTACTTTAGTTCATCTGCAGGGCCGGAGGAGTTCATCAGAGAAAAAAGGGGACAGTAGTTTTACTATATGACTTTGGCTGACCAAGGTTTGATGAGTTATAGTTCTACAACCAGAGCAGCTGATTCTCTGATAAACACTGATAGTGAAGGCAACAGGAAATGGCTCTGACTTCTTCTCTCACCCCGCAGAAGCTTTAACGTCTGTCCGCTTCTGTTCTTCCTCTCCAGAGGCCAGTAACAGCAGCCATGAGTCCAGAGTCGGTTCAATCCGGGACAGAGAGAGGAAGGCTGTGGTTCCTCTGGCCGTCATCTCCACCCTCACCGTCCTCGGCCTGATCGTCCTCATCGGTATCCTCGTCTACTGGAGGTCAGTACTGCTGCTGTATTTAAAGATGTGTGGTTTTTTTTAATTGTTTTGGCCACTAGAGGGCAGAAATCGTCCACAGCAGGCTGACAAAAACACACCCTGACATATTATCATCTTATAAAACTGTTAAGGTTGAACTTGTCTTCTTTGTTTTTATTTAAATGTGCATATGATTGCGGGTTCCTCGTGACCTTGGGGTTAAGGTGCCAACTGTGAACAGCAACATCCCTGTTCGACTCCGGTTGGGGACGATGTTGAATGTGGAGATGGAGAACGTCCCATCTTTTTACCCTTATTTTCTGTCATCTCTTTACTGTTCGTTTTCAAATACAGGCTTAAAAATGCCTGAAAACATATATTTGTTCTTTTAAAACTGTGCTTATGTTTAAATGAATGCACCTGGAAAGGTAAACAGACAGTTTGTTGAAGAAAAGACGAGGATATGTGGTGGAATCAGTCAGTCAAACTTCATTTATACAGCACTTTTCTTACAACCAGAATGCAACAAGAAGTGCTTCACACAATAACAATAATTAACGATTAACAACAATTAAGTTTTATCATTGATTTCCATCTGTGTAGGTGTGAATTAATCCATCCAGTATTTTTAAAGACACTCTCGCACACGGCCTCTTCAGCTCCCCCTGCCCTTCAACCCCATCATATCTCATGTAATATGGGGGAGGGGGAGTGAAGTGGGGACTTTAGCCAGAAGACTCTCATATTTGTCTGGGAAGCTGCATCTCCTCAAACACGAGCTCAGCCTCTGTGTGTGTGTGTGTGTGTGTGTGTGTGTGTGTGTGTGTGTGTGTGTGTGTGTGTGTGTTTGTTCACCAGCAGCCCCTTCACAAACAATACCTCCTGTGTTGTGCTGTTGATGCGGCTGCTGGCGGACTGAATGAAGCCTTTCAGCCGCCGCTCTCTTTTGACAGCAGAGTGTTTTGGATTCCTGTCGGTTGACCTTGAGAGATGCTGTTTTAAAAAAATTTTATTGAGACGTGTGAAAAAGACGTGGATTTTGAGCAAACAAAAGTTTCTTCAGTAACATAAAAGTTTGTTTGTTTGTTTGTTTTCTGGTATGTCTATTCAGGATAAAAACCTAAAATCTCTTTTCTTCATGTGCTGAAAACATCTTTGGCTGTTCAGAAGGAAAAAAGCCTGCAGCCCACTCAGACCGTGAAATAACCAACTTCAGAAATCCGATCAAGGACACGCTGTCAAACGCAGTGTAAACACTTTTAGTAATATTTTGTACATTTCTCATCTGGCGTGCCGGAGACTCAACATATTGTTCTTGTTTTGCGCCCTGCTTGTTGTTGTATCTCCAAGATTGAGCAGTGCTAAGCTGGTAATAATCTGGGGAGCAGGGGGATTAATCCTCGCTGAAGGATGTACCTTGGCTGCAGCTCTGCGAGCGTCCACTCAGCAGAGAGGGTCGGGGGATAGAAAAGGACATCCGTCTGATTATGTCAGACAGAAGGAAACGTGTCAGCGTCTTGTAGGGCGAGCGGCAGGAGGCCAAACTGCGCTAATCCTGCTGCTGTTGTGTCCTTTTTCACTCCCTCCTGACAGCACGGTGCTCATTTGGACACTGCTGCTGTGCATTTGAGGTCAAGCAGTTAAAAGGGATTTTGGTCGACTTTACAAGTTTACAACCAGCTGAGAGATGCAAAGCAAATTAGCATCTGATCCATTCCAACTTTATTCATGTCACAGCTTTTCTTTTGGAGTCCAGGACCAAATGCTTCTCAGAGACATTAGGAAAAAAATAACCCAGTCATCAGAATAAATGTTTTTTTTATTTATTTAACCTTTATTTACCCAGGCAAGCAATTAAGAACAAATTCTTATTTACAAATGCAGCCTGAACCCAAGAGCAAAGGCTCTCTGGAGGGAGAGGGGGAGTGGATGCTAAAAATAAAAAATAAAGTTATATAAAATACACAATAAACAATTAATAAACAATTAATAAATACAATACAATAAAGGTGAAAAACAGTACAAACATGACAAGTAGGCCTACTCAACAGGTGCAAGAGTCAACTATAATTTGTTGCAAATTTTGTTTAAAGACT
>NC_065525.1:44854350-44859728 GCF_006386435.1 Epinephelus moara | reverse complement strand
TTGTACCTTATTGAAATCAGGTGTGATTATGATAGCTGATGTTGTTTATGACACAGAAACACCATAAAATATCACCAAATAAAGCCATATGAAACGTGAAAGTTATGATCCCACTTTCTAGACGGTGTATCTCAGCCAAAAATAGTGGTAGGAGTGAGACTCTTACCTTTTATAAAACAGCTACGTGCCTGCTAACGGCTCCACATAAGATCTTTTGCCGTCGAAAAACGGCATGACATGACTTGTCACCGCTCATCATGATTTTGGACTTTGTGTGTTTAGGCTGCTCTGGTGTGAAATCCATAATAAATAAAAGAAAAATGATGTTATTTTTGAAAAGTCGAGAGCTTCCTGAATCCGGCAATACCAAACATCACATGGTTTGATGACGTAGTGCGCCTGGGAGATACCATTTAACAGAGGGGGGCAGCGAGGATGTCGGTATCCTAGCGAAGTTAGAGAGGTTAAGAAATTGCTGCTTTTCTCACTAAAAAAGAAACATTTGGATATGTGTTTAATTTGCATTTAAAAAAAAAAAAAAAACACAGCTTCCGTCTCTTCAAACATGGCTGGACATGTCCCAAACTCTCGTTAAAAAATATCCACTTTTTCTCGCTACATATACAGCTGGACCTGCCTTGAGCTCTTGTTGAAAATACCTACTTTTGTTGCTACAAACAAACCTGGACATGTCCTAATCTCCCATTAAAAAAATATCCACTTTTTCTCACTACAAAAAGGGATGGACGTGTTCTGATAGTTGTAACAAACACAGCTGGACATGTCCCAAACTCGAAAGAAAAAAAAAATGCTGCTTTCCTGCTACGGACACTGATCTCATCCAATTTTGGTGGCAAAAAATGGCTGGACGTACTAATAATAAATAATAATAAATATCCGCTTCCATCTCTACAGACACGGTTTGAGGTGTCCCAAACTCTTTTTAAAAACACCTGCTTTTGTCACTACAAAACACAGCTGGACATGTCCCAAAGAGTTGTCAAAAAACACCTGCTGTTGTTGCTACAAAAACAGATGGACATGTTCTGAACCGTCAACATTTCCTAAATTCTCATTAAAAAACATCCACTTTTTCTCGCTACAGGAACACTTGGACAGGTTCGTAACTCTTGTTAAAATATACCTGCTTTTGTTGCTACAAACAAGGTTGGAAATGTCTCGAACTCTCATTCAGATATACCCGCTCTTGTCACTGCAAACACAGCTGGATATGTGCCAAACAACTGTGAGTAAACACCTGCTGTTGTTGCAACAGACAAGGTTACAAATGTCCCCAACTGTCATTCAAACAACAATACTGCTGCAGACGAACTCCACCCTGAGGACACAGACAGTGAATGTGTCCGGCGCCAACATTAGACTGTGTGTGAGTGTTTTCTTAATGAGCAGCAGCTGTTTTTCTTTTTTTTTTTTAGGTTGAAGTTGTCGCTGAGCTTCTTACATCAGAGTAATCAGATTAAGTAGTTTCAGTCTCAGTAGATAAACAAGTAAAATTCATTAAGTTGGCCAATGAACATCAGATTTACGTCTCTGGAGCAAAAAGCTAACCTGTCTCACAGCGTCAGATACCATCTGTCAGGAGACGAGCTCTGTGATGCCATGAAAGACATGTGACGGTAAAATCAAACATTAAGTCACCAAATGGCAGCGTATGTGACATTACAGCTGATATAGTGGTGTTAGCTTGTGGCTCGGCTATTGCTAACAGCGCGAAACACAGACCTGTCTGTGTGCAGGGGCTGATTATGTCTATGGGTTTGTAACACACTGGACACGTCAATAAAACCACATTTCCATGTTTTACCAGGTGATTGTGTAAATTGATTTATTGGACCGTGTGACATAAAGCACTGTTTAAACTGTAAGACTAAAGCTGTGTATAGATTTGATTTATAAAGACACAGCTTTACAAGGGACACAATGATTTATTGGCTGCCAGTGCTGGAGATAACACGTTACAGTAATATATTACATTTTAGCAGTAACATTGATTATAAAATGTTAACCACAAGGTTTCGGGTAATATTATTACATTTACAATGTTACGTAATGTGGCACCACCTGAAATAAACTGTATATTGTCTTTATTCTTCATTTATCCACACCGATCCGCATCGTGCCACTTCTGCCATTACGCCACCAGAAAAATATCGTCCGAAGGTTATTGTGTCTTATCCGTACATCAGTATCAGCTGTCGGCCAAATTGTTATTTTAAACACCAGTACTGGCCGAGTGTTTCAGTCGGTGCATCCCTAAATTTACACAAATTCACATCATCTTCTGCTCCGTGTCTCCTCCCAGTAGGGTTCAGACTGAGCAGCAACCTGCGGGGCTGAAAAATGAAGCCAACATCAAAGTGCCAAAACTGCAGTTCCTCTAATGACCACTTGAGGCTGGCTCCAGAGGAGAGTCACTCCCCACAGACCTCCATGTTAAAATGTGTTTACAGTAGAAATCAACATGTTTACAGCCTGGTACAAAAAAACTGTTTTGGTCTCTATTGCTAATTTCCCGTTCACGACAACTGTACAGAGAGTGATTTTTAATCATTTTATTAAGGCTTAAAGTTGAGCCCTGCGATCATCTGCTGCTGGTTTATTGGAAGAAGATCGGGGAAGCAGCCTTTGTCAGCTGTGGAACACACTACCTGTAGATATCAGGGAAGCTAGCTCGCTAAATATTTTTAACAGAAAGCTAAAAACGTTTCTCTTCACTTTAGCCTTTAACTCGCTCTGACTTTCCTCATACAGGTCTGAAACTCTTTGTTTTTACGCTTCACGCTGCTGCAACTGTTTTAAAATACTTACTTGATTTTATGATTTATAGTTTTACAACTCTATGATTTTATGAATCAGTTAATCCGTGTTTTAAACTGTTTTAAATGTCCTTTTATATAGAAATACCTTGTTTGTCTGTTTTATGTCCATTATGCCTGTTTCCACATGAAGCACACAGGGCTTATACCGCCCTCATTGTAAAGCACTTTGTGCTGCATGTCTTGTATTAAAGGTACTTTATCAATAAAGGTTTTTATTATTATGTCTGAGCAACTTCACAAATCAAACTCCATCTTTTAGTGGATGAATGAACACCGTCAGACTTGCTAAGAGAATAACTGTTTGTGTTTCCTCCCAAAACACGTCTGTAATCTCAGAGCTCATCCCTTCTACTGTGTTTTTTTTTTTTTTTGGCGCTGATAATCCCTGATGCCCATTTCTGGCCGAGACAACGCAGGTTCATCAGAGGCAATCTCATCCGTTTAAAAACTTGTCAAGGATTAACAGGACATCTTTTTTCCTGTGTTTTTGGGAAGATTACGTGTATTCTCCAAAATCTGGGCTAACGCAGAGTCACATGAAAACAAAAGCATCTTCTGCCTTTCAGCTGCAGACTGCAGCACCACATCAGAACAGATTTACAGGCCATGCTATAGTTTATTTTCTATGTATTTGTTTATTTTTTTGCTTGAGACTGTAATGCTTGTCTTTGATATTTTATTGTCTGGACCCCAGGAAGACTAGCTGTCGTCTTGGCGTCAGCTAATGGGGATCCTTTTAAATAAACAAACACAATATATGTGTCTTTATTCTAATTTATAAATTCTAACATTACTGTTGGTTTTCAGTATGTGCTGATAGAACTTAAAATGTTTGTATTGATGTAAAAATGAGTTGCAAAACCTTAAAATTAAAAAAAAAAAAAAAATTCTGATGTCACTCTGGTGTGTGTTTGTGTGTGTGTGTTTTGTCTGCAGGACCTGTTTTCAGACGGCTCACTTCTACATCGATGACAACTCATCACCCAGAGTCATTCCACCATCCACTGCTGCGTTAACATCTGGTAACACACACACACACACACACACACACACACACACACACAAACAAACAAAATAACATATTTACCTGTGAGGACTCTCACAGACATAATACTTGAGTCAAGTAAGTTTTATTTTTACAGACCAAAGTCACAAATTTTACTTAAAGGTCCAGTGTGTCGGATTTAGGGGGCATAAATACAATAAGTGTGTTTTCTTTAGTGTATAATCAGCTGGAAATAAGAATCACTCACTCATCAACAAGACTCTGAGATATTTGAACTCGTCAGCTAGAGGCAGTAACTCTCCCCCAGCCCGGAGAGGGCAACCGTTTTCCAGCAGAAAAACATGGCCTCAGGCTTGGAGGTGTTGACTGGATCTGGACACTGGATCTTAAAAGGGCTCTAAAATCTGCACAACATATAGCTCTCTCTCCTTAAACTAGATTCAGGCAAAGAAAAACTACACAAAACTCTTAACCTTATCCCTTAAGTTGTAGCCTTAACCGTAAAACCATAAAAAAAAAAAGGGACCCATTGCCTCCCTGCGTGGCACTCAGCATCAGGGGTTGGAATTGGGGTTAGATGACCTCATGATTCCCGAGCGCTGCACTGCTGTTGCTCACCGCTCCCTCAGGGGATGGGTCAAATGCGGAGAACAAATTTCACGCACACTCAGGTGTGTGACAATCAGTGGGACTTTAACTTTAACTTTAAACCAGGCCTGAACCCTCAAACAGCTCTTTGGTGAAATAAGGAGCAGGTAAAAAGTCTGCACTTTTCAAAATGTTCACTTTTAAAAAAATGTCCTTGATGTCCTGGATACGCCTGAAACGTCCCCACTCTCAAATTTGCCATTTTAAAAACTTTTCCTTGACAAAATTATCCTCACTTTCTAGAAAATGTTCCCACTTTAACAAAATTCCTCACTGTCATAACTGTCCTCAGTTTTCTGAAGTGTTTTCCAACAACGTCTTTACTCTTAGAAATATTTTCACTTTGCTAAAAGATTCTCACTTTTCAAATAAGTGTCATCACTTTAAAATAGCCTCCATTTCTAAATACGTCCTCACCTTCTGCATAAATATGTCTTTATTTTCCCAAAATGTCCTCACCTTACCAAAAAGTCTTCTTTTACCAGAGCACACACACAAACACAGGTTTATTATTCATGTTCATCAACATTCAGACCCCTTAAAATTTACTACAACTCAATCACAGACACATTTTTATTTCAATAATACAGATTCACACAGTGTGAGACAGTAATGGATATTTGGAGGTCCACTTGTTTGTCCTCACCTGCGAGTCGATCAGTTATTGTTTCCTGTTTGTCTTCCAGACGAAAAAACAGCTTTTCCAGTGAAGGAGTTTGTGAAACACGTGGCCGAGCTTCACGACACACACGGCTTCCAGCGAGAATTTGAGGTACAAACACAGGATTGTTTTTCTGTTTTCCATCTGAAACTAAAACACATGAATGTTACTCTTGAATGTGACTGTGGTGTGTGTGTGTGTGTGTGTGTGTGTGTGTGTGTGT
>NC_065525.1:44847060-44853960 GCF_006386435.1 Epinephelus moara | reverse complement strand
GAGATAGGAATAAGAGAGAGTTGGCCACTCTGAGTTAAAAAACAAAACCCCCCAAAAATAAACAGCTTCCAGTCGAGGGCGGGCACAGCTGACTCTGTGGGCGGGCACTGCCCCCCAATGCCCGCCCATGCCGCCGGGTCTGTGTGACACAGTTACTGACGAAGGGCTGCAACATTATGTCATTATTTTAGATTCTATGACATGACATCATGATTTAATAATCATTTGGAGGGTGAATGTTGCAGTCCTGGTTCATCTCTTTGTGAGGAGCTTTCATTCATTCATGTGAGCAGCGTGTCTGTTGTCTCGCACCTGTCGACTGTCGGCAGAGCAACTTGTCATCAGTCACGTCATGAATCGAATCTGTTTTTTTCTGAAGCTGCTACTAAAGGATAAATCAACTCAAAGACAAGGAGGACACAGAGGAAAGGGTTTTCTATTGATCACAAAAAGTACTTCCTTAACTTCGTTTTATTTATTTATTTATTTATTTTTATTGTATTTTTAATTTGTGTTTAATGTAAATTTAATTTATATATTTACTTATTTTCCTTATCTTTATTTATTTATGTATATATATATAGATATATATAGATTTTTTTTTTTTTTTTTTTTTGTAGGCCCGGCGGGGTGGGGTGGGGGAGTTGTGTAAAAGAAGAAGGGGGGGAAAAACTGTAAATTTCAGTGTACTGTACTTATAAGATGAATAAATAAATCTGTTTAAAAAAAACAACAACTTGATATTGATGACGATGATGATGATGATGATGATGGTTATAAAGAAAGGAAAGAAAACACAGTCACAAGAAAATATTCCAACTTAATTAGAAAACAATCTGAATTTAGAGAACTAGAAACTGAAATAATATTACGTTATTTACAAACCAAAGCATTAGATTAAAGTTTAAAAGTAGAGTTTTTCTTTTTTTAATGATTTTCTAGTTTAGTTTATAAAACACTGACAAATGTCCATTGTAGTTTCTCAGCGCCCAGTTTATTTAAATGTCTTTTTTTGTCCAACCAGCAGCCCAAATGATATAAACCAAAGAAAAGCCAAAGAGCTTCACAACTTGATCCCGGAGAATATTTTACATTTTTGTTTTCTGTCAACCCCGTCTCACTCCAAAGTCCTCGAAATCCAGTGCTTGGGCCATGACTAACGGTGTCAGACACTGATGAAAATGTGGTCCTGTAACGTCGCCATTATACGTGGCCCGTCGCTGTTCTAGTTTAATGGCGCGAACGAAAGTTACGGTGACAAAAGTCCGAAGGGGGCAGTTGGTAGGATGCTGGATGGGTCCAACAAACACCGACTTTCACCCAGGAGAGCGGTGTTCAAAAAACAAAAGTAAAAGGAGATTTTAAAAAAAAGATAACATGGAGGATAGAAACTTGCATAACCCCAGTTTTTACTGAGTACATCGTGTGTCGGCGGAGAGCAAACTGAACGACTGACTTACATGCACACTTTTATTCCAAAAATGACAATATTCCAAATTTGATGCAGATCATGTACACACCATTGGGATATTCCAAATTAGGCCTTATAGACCGAATCAGGTTTGTTTTAAATTCCTGCTAGCATACTTCCAAGTCATGTACATAAAATCAGTGTCTTACCTTGCTGTCAGCTCTTCCCGATGTGGAACTGAAGCACTGTGGCATGTCCAACACTTTACCAACAGACTCCTTTTATTTTTAGTTGGACCTGTTGAAGTGGACCTTGTTGTTCTTTGGGTTGATTTGTCCCTCTGTGTCGGCAGCAGCATGACCTGTACTGTGAGATGAATTAGTTGTTTTCTGTGTCGTCTTGTAATCTGTGTTTTTGCACCTCTCGGGTTGACTGTGTTGTCACGGAAACATCCTGGCTGCCTGCTGCCTCCTCCTCACCCTCATCATTAGATACTGAAGGAGAGTTACGAGGTAAGACGCTCTCCTCCTGACGTCTGCGTTCACTGACGGACGCTGCTCCACTCGTAGCTGTGTCTCTGTCTCGTCTTGTAGTGCAGAGTGTTTCTGTTAATGTGGGACTGTGGATGTACAAAAGCATGATTTCTGTTTGAGACCAGTGGAGGAAGTCATTGATGTGTTTTTAAGAAACTGATACTGGACACCAGTGGCACCTATTCTCTACAAACATAAGCCAAAAAAGTTCTCTCGCCTCACTTCTTTTTCTCGTAACTCATAATCGAGGAAGAGACCTATGCAGGTAATTTGGCTCCCAGTAAAAACCTCCTGATCTTATGTTAACACATTAGCAGGTGCCCCCCCCCCCCCACCAGCCGACCACAGGCATATGCACACACTTCATACAGTCATCCAGTGTTTCCCATACTTTGATTTATTTATTCCTATTTCCTTGTAGATCACAGCCACAAATGTGACAAGAACTAGCTAGCTAGCAACACCACGGTCACTCCGCCTCACTCCCCGCTGCTGTGGACTGTTTTCCCAGGAGCGGAGCAGACAGCAGCTCTGAGACGGACCTTTGGTTAGCAGCTGTGGCAACTCAAATTCAGCCTGTGGAAACTCCCTAATGCCAGGCGTCACAGTGGGGCTGGTGGCCAGCTGCAGTGCTGGGTCTAACCTGTGTAACCGCAGCAACAGAAAGTTTGCTGATCTGGCAGGGAGTCTGGGCTGGGGATTGCACTGGCTGGATTCAGGTTGCTGTGGCCACTGACCATCTCCAGAGCTGCTACCTGCTCTCTTCCCGGAGAGGGGGTCTGTAGCAGCGAGAAGTGAAGCGGAGGACACATTGTGATTCGAGGTTCCAGCCAATATTAGCGACATAAACGTGAACTTAAAGCCGCAGCTGTGGCTCTAGTTAGCAGAAGGCTAAACTCTTAGCCAATATTGACACTATTTTATTTCATTTATTGTCAGACTCTATTTTTGATAAGTCCGTCTTTCTTTTTTGGATTGATTTGAAGTGTCAACAGTTGTTACAGTTGTTGTTCAATGCTGCAATAGCATTGAATCAGGCTTTCACTGCAGGGTCTTGCACACACATCTGCATTTGTAGAGCAGCCAATAGGAACGCCCTCTCTCTGAAATGTCCTGTGAATCGTCAAAGTCTCCTGTCAGGCTCGATTTTCTAAAGCCTGAAAACAGAGCCAAGAGGAGGTGCAGAAGTTTGGTTTTCTCTCAGACCACTTGAATTACAAATGTTTAAAGGTTATTATGGGATTGACACTAACATGAGCCACCTACCTCAGTTTTAGGTTGAAATATGACAATTAAAATATCCACACAGACAGTTTAAGTCCAACTTTTTTAAAAGTTTTAAAACTCTGCATTTAGATTTGTACCTCCATCAAGGTGAATTTTGTTGTTGTGCTATAAAAAAGTAGAAAAGTTTTCATATAAAAAAACTCAAACCTTCCCACACTTCAGCCCATTGGTTTTCTTGAGTAACCAGGACATTAGCTGTGTTAATTCTCTAAAATGATTTAGATAATCTTTGAAAGTTATTGTGATCTGAGCACAGTAGATGTTTTGTACCTGACTGAGGTTAAACCTGAATACTTTTTGACTTTTGAGGTTCCCACAAAAATGTGTCCTTGGCACCGGGTATCAAAAACTGTCGGGTGCTGAACATTATTGCGATAATTATGTTGACTCGTTCTTTGATCAGATAGTTCCTGAGTTAAATCAGAACTTTTTAGACTGTGTTTTATTCAAAGTTCATGTGCAGCTGCTTGTGGTCAGACAACATTTAACACTACTGTTGTTGGTTTTTTTTAAAGGATTTTGTAGAAAAACTTTTAGTCTCAAAGTCAAGTACTGGAAAATGTTAATGATATTTAACAATTAATATTTCTTCTTGTGTAAAATGTCAACTCTGACCAGCAACAGACCTGTCAAACAAATGGATCTATAGGAGCAAAACCTTGAAACTTTGTCTGTGTGTGTGTGTGTGTGTGTGTGTCTGTGTGTGTGTGTGTGTGTGTGTTCAGGAGGTTCAGTCGTGCGCGGTGGACATGGGGATGACGACTGACAGCTCCAACCATCCTGACAACAAGACTAAAAACAGATACAGTAACATCCTGGCCTGTGAGTACACTTCAGCTTTGACACACCAATGATGACAAAATTTCACACAAATGTCGAACAGGATAAAATGATGATGGGATACCATTTTATGACTTCACTGTGACATCATAATGTTCTGCAAAATCACTTTTCTGGCCTCAGAAGAGTATCTCAGGAACAGAAGGGGAGACATTTGGTCAGATACTGAACTGGTGACTCTAATCTTGGGTCTCTGATTGTAGGCTGTAGATCTTCTGAGCTGCTGGGTTGAAGACGTGTGTGAAGCATCCATGTTTTAACATTTGTAGCTTCTTTGCATCAACATCCATATTTGAAGTATTGTCAGCTGTCATGGCTACATATGAGTCTGAACACAGGATGGATGTAAACTATAACTGCAACTTGTCTACAACCACCAGGCAGTAATTCAAGTTAAAGACTCATGTCTTCAGTAGGAAAAGATGGGCTTGGAGCTTAGAGCCACAGACAGGAAGTCAGAAAGTGTTAAGAGAAGAACTAACTAACTGATGATAAGATAAGTCTCAAATTAACCCTAGGCCAGTGTTGGTCAGTAACGCGTTACGGTAATATTATTACTTTTTTCCTGTAGTAGGAGTAGTGTAACTAATTACTAATAAGATTTCAGTAATAATAGTACAGTTACCCCAAAACTAAACAACTAGTTACAACGTTACTTTTGTAATCACATTACTACTGTCTTGAAATACAACCTCACACATCAGCGGACTCATTCTACTAATCGTCATACTGTGCAGGCTCGTCATGAAGCAGCAAGCTAGTTTGGAAGATGGCAACATTTACCTTAGCAGCTGGAAATGTTCCCATTACTTTGACTCTGTCAGGAGGAAAGATGACAAGAACACTGTTGCTGCAGATAGAACTGAAACTCTTGACACTGTGAAAAACACGTCCTCAAACCTGCGTTGTGAAACACCTAGGCTACTGTGATCGACAGCACAATAATGTGATGCCACAGGGTAACACTCCACCAAAAGTGAGCCCTCCTTGGCCGCAGAGGTCGGCTGTAGCTCTACACTGGCGAAACAACCAAACCTGGATTTTACTCGTGGACAGCTGCAGCTACAGAAAAGTGATGAAGCTTGTGGTGGATGAAATGTTGCTCCACAAGTGACTCTCCGTCTGTCAGGTGTAGCTTTGGGCATATACTGGTCACAGGCAACTGAAGACCCCTAGGTAAAAAAAAAAAAATCATTTGCATGATATCTATCCTTGGGTACACTCACCAGCGATTACCCAACATTCACACACAGGCACACATCTTAATTTTGGGGTGATACACAATAACCAGTTTTATGGTGTGTAACTGAAAAGTAATATAATAAGTGGTGTAGTGAATTACTATCTGCAGGGAGTAATAAGTAACGTAATATTTTTACTTTTGAAAACAGTAACGAGAAATTAGTGAGCCCAACTGTGCCCCAGACCTAGACTTTATTTGAAAAGAACATAAAGTGTTTAACGATTTAATCTGATCACGCATTCTTCTTTTTTTGTCTCAGACGACCACAGCCGAGTGCGACTCTCGCCGCAGGCCGACAAAGACGGGAAGACGAGGGATTACATCAACGCAAACTACGTGGATGTAAGGCACTCTCTGTTTCCAACCTGTTTTTTCAGTTTCAATCTGAGCTCCATACAAACCGAGGCCTTCCTCTTCACCCTGAGCTTCGCTCCTGTCAATCACACAGTCAGATTTATTATTTTATCTTCATTCACAGATCCACTCCACTTTTCCCTCTGTCTTCCTAAAGTCAGTACGCCCCCTGCAAAATTTCTAACCTATTCATGACATACCTTTTCTGTTGTCAGTGGGGACTCGCGAGGCTCTCCATTATACTTTTCACAGCACCATAAAATTTCAGCGTTCGGCATTTTGTGAAAGGCAGAGGCGACACACAAAACAAAAACCCTGACTGTCACGGCCTCTCTGGAGAGCCGACGTACAGGTTACAAAGTTGGTAAAAGCATGTCAAGGATCTCTCCAGCTCACACTTTTGTCTGCGCCACAGTGTGAAGGCAACATGACGCTGTCAGTCATGTGAAGGTTATTCGACTATTAAAGCGGGTGATTGAATGCTGCCCTCTGCTGAAAACAAGGGACACTTTCTCTTGAGTGCTGGCCTTAAAGGGGCCTTGTGGAGTTTTCTTTCAAACAGACAAAAGTCATATTTATGTTCAGTGTTAATCACCAAAATGCACCGTGTGAATCCTTGAGCTCTAACGATTTGTTGAATGAATTGCCCCCCTCATGAAACATTAGCAAAGCCAAAAAATGTAAGTATTATAAACCCAGCATTGTTGACGTCTGTGTTTGTTAGAAAGCATTCTTCTTCTTCTTCTTCTCTGACATATAACATCTATATTATGATATGAGACTACACAGCCAAAATATTAAAACCACTGGTGGGTGAAGTGAATAACATTGATCATCCTGTTCCTGTGCAATGTTCTGCTGGAAAACCTTGGGTCCTGGCATTCATGTGGATGCTACTTAATGTGCTTCACCCACCTGATCACCACTGCAGACAACATAAACCCCCTCATGGCAACAGCACTGGTCTATGTCAGTGGCCCCCCAGCAGGACAGTGCACCATGACACACCATGGACCTGCTCAGGAATCAATCAATCAATCAATCAATTTTATTTATAAAGCCCAATATCACAAATCACAGTTTGCCTCACAGGGCTTTACAGCATACGACATCCCTCTGTCCTTATGACCCTCACAGCTGATCAGGAAAAACTCCCCAAAAAAACCCTTTAACGGGGAAAAAAAACGGTAGAAACCTCAGGAAGAGCAACTGAGGAGGGATCCCTCTTCCAG
>NC_065525.1:44834553-44846494 GCF_006386435.1 Epinephelus moara | reverse complement strand
TTCTCAGAGCGCAGTGTTCTGGTGGGATAATATGGCACTATGAGCTCACTAAGATATGATGGAGCTTGACCATTTAGAGCTTTATAAGTTAACAGTAGGATTTTAAATTCAATTCTGGATTTTACAGGGAGCCAGTGCAGAGAAGCTAAAACAGGAGAAATATGATCTTGTTTCTTAAAGGAACGACCCCAGGGATGGGACAAAGTGCTCAAGGTGTCGACTTTGCCTCCAAATACCCCAGATCCCAATCTGATCGAACATTTGATGAATGTGCTGGTACCCCAGAGGAACTCCCGATCTACAGTGGGTCCTCCTTGAACCGAACCTGGCTCTGACCTGTTAAGGCATGGACACAGGACCTCTGGAAGTGTCCCTTAGTGTCTAGCACCAGGGCTTTAGCTTCAGATCTTTTGAGTCCTGTGGGATGTGAGGTGGGGTGCCGGCACGTCTGGCAGATGTTTGATCAAATTGTGATTCAGAAAATTTGGAGGCCAGGTTGATGCTTGAGCTCTTTGTCATGTTCCTTGGGTCATTCCTGAGCAGTTTTTGTGGTGTGGCGTGGTGCATTGTCCTGCTTGGGGGCCACAGCTTCTGGGGAATGGAATTACCATGAGGTGGGGGTACCTGGTCTGCACTGGTGTTTAGGTGGGTGGAGCGTGTGTGGTGGCAACCACATGAATGTCAGAGCGCAAGGTTTCCCAGCAGAACATTGCACTGTAACAAGATGATCAATGTTGTTCACTTCACCTGTCAGTGGTTTGAATGTTTTGGCTGATCAGTGTATGTCCTCTTAGATTTTGGATATTGTGTTGAATTGCTTGAATGAATGAATCATCAGGTCAAATTGTAAACTTGTCAAAGACTTTGTCGTATGTAACTGATAACATTTACACAGGAGTTTATAAAAGCCACCGTGTGTTTTCTCAGGGTTTCAAGAAGCCGCAGGCGTACATCGCAGCTCAGGGTCCTCTGAGGTCGAGCACCGAGGACTTCTGGAGGATGATCTGGGAGCAAAACGTCTGCGTCATCGTCATGATCACCAACCTGGTGGAGAAAGGAAGAGTGAGTGACCAGATCTCAATTACACACACTTAACTTACATTCATGTTTGTGATGTGAAACATTCCTGGACATTTATTGATCCTTTATAGATAATCCAAGGCTGCATCTGATACTGACATGGTGGTTATCGTTCACATATATATTCTAATACTTTCAACCAGGTCTTTACTATAATATTTTTAAAAATCCAGCTTTAATTATCTTTTAGTCCCTTTTTAAAAAATTACAAACATGAAATATTCCAGAGTGAAAAACTGACACTTTTTAATTTTATTTGTTTATGGTCAAACAATAGATAAATAAAATAAATTGTTTTATTATATGTAAACATCATAGAGAATATTAAATGAGATTAAACTGAGTGAGAACATTTTAATATAAATTTTAGTTTTTCATTTTAATGTTGGCCGACAGTTTGCTTTCCTAAACCTGAAAATAAAAGCAGAGACTGGTTTAACATTCAAGTAGAAATTCATTTTTATTCACATGAAATAAAGACAAAATCTCGTTTGCATTTTCATCATAATTCCTAATATTTGATGTGTTCACGTCTCCTCAGAGGAAGTGTGATCAGTACTGGCCGGTGGAGGTGCAGGAGGAGTTCGGCAGCTTCCTGGTGACGATGAAGAGCAGCAGAGTGCTCGCCTACTACACCCACAGGACCTTCACTGTCAGGAACACGCACGCCAAGAAGGTGTGTTAAAATCTTATTGTTTATTAGCAGATCAGGGACACTAAAAGTTCTCTGGACATGTTAACATTAAAAGTAACGTAAATCACTTCCGTCCCCTCGTATGTTGTTGTTGTTGTTGTTGTTGTTGTTTTCCCACACAGGAGATCATAATCACTGATACAGATTAGTTCAATATGTTTCACCAAAACTCAGCTGTGCTCTCCAGCTTTGTTTCATCCACATCTTTTGAGCTGCGATAAATGTCAAGGAATTTTCTGAACTCTCTTCTTTAACGTTTCTAATCTTATATAGACCTTAACCCCCCCCCCCCCCCCCCCCCCCCTTCAGTTTAATTTAATCATTCCTGTTTGGTTGCACCTTTAGGGCTCCCAGAAGGGGCGAAGCAACGAGCGGACGGTGACTCAGTACCATTACACCCAGTGGCCGGACATGGGCGTCCCAGAGTTTGCTCTACCACTGCTCAGTTTCGTCCGCAAGTCGTCCAAAGCCAGGACGGATGACATGGGGCCGATGGTGGTGCACTGCAGGTAAGATCTGATCACGCTTTGGTTTCACTTTTAGCCTCACATCAGTAAATCCTGGATTCACCTCGTTTTTCTTTCTCGTTGCTGTGTAGTGCCGGCGTGGGCCGGACGGGCACATACGTGGTCCTGGACAGCATGCTGAAGCAGATGAGAGATGAAAGCACCGTCAACATCACAGGATTCCTCAAACACATCCGCAAACAGAGGAACTATCTGGTTCAGACAGAGGTCAGAGGTCAACTTGTCTGTCTGTCCACACACATCCACACAGTTGTTCAGTCAGGGTCCATGTCATTGGTCCGACGTCCCGTTGTTCCGATATGTGATTATACTAGGCTATACTGTATTTGTGTACCATAGAGGATCAGCAAACACAACAAAAGTAGGCTACTGGTCGAGATACAAGTGTCATAGAGAGGAGAGAGTGAAACACCATCACCTCCTGTTATTAACTCTGGGGTTCGGGTTGTGTGGGGAGCTCTCCGCGGTGCTGAATGGCTCCTGGCGGGCGTATTTCTGCCTTGATGGTGCGCCGTGACCGGCTCTGGGTCAGCTGGGAAAGGCTTGAGGCGAAGCAGGCTCACGGCTTATGTGTTTGCCACTTTCTTTTTCATTTTAACCCACACCATGATCTTTTCCTGACCCTAACCAAGTGGTTTTTGTGCCTAAACCTAACCAGACCTTAACCACAGGGCATCATGATGATTTCGGAACAACGGGACTTCGGAACAATGGGTTTAATATGGTCGGAACAATGGGATGTCGGAACAATGGGATGTTGGACCAATGGGCAGTTCCCGTTCAGTGTTCCATCAGTGTTACAACAGGCTGGAGTTTGAACCATAGAGTGTAGAATTGGATGTAGCCACTGTGACTTCACCCATCGGTTTGTGGACTAACATAAAGAAGCCTCGAGTTTGTTATTTTGTCTGTCGCCATCTTGGATTTTTGGAGCGAGAAGTATATCTGGACGTTAGGGTGGATCTGACACATTTTGATGCCGCGTTAGCAACTTGTATACAATTTGACTTTTTTTTGCAACTAATGGAGTCGCCCCCTGCTGGCCATTAGAAAGGATGCAGGTTTAAGGCACTTCCCTGTTGGCCTCGCTTGTCAGACCTGGAGGCTACGTCCACTCGTATTCAGTCTGTAGTTTTAACCCAGTCAGCATCTTCAGGTCAAAACACAGCTGGATCAAAACTGGGATCATTACATTTGAAAAGTAAAAGTTAATTAACATGTTGAAATATAATAATTTTTAACACTGGCAGCGTGGTTTTATGAAGGCTGAAAAATCTCAACAACTGTACAATGGATAGCCAGGACATTTTATTCAGACATTCATGGTTACCAGAGGATGAACCCTGCTCACTTTGGTGAACCTCTAACATTTCCTCTAGCGCTGCCATGTGATTTACATTTGGGGGTTTTTGTAAAATCAGCTATTTAATGGATTGCCAGGAAAGTTGGTACTGACATTCATGTTCCCTTCAAGATAAATGCCAGTAGCATTGGTGATTTCCTGAATTGTCATCAAGCACCATATTTAATTTTGTACAGTAATTAAGTTTATGAAAAAACTATGGACGTTCTCATCGGCCCCAGCAGTGCTTTGTCTTTAATTCTGTTAAACAGATGTTTGCATGCTAACAAGCTAAACAAAATTTGTGAGCATAGTAAATATTATCACGTTAATATTGTCATCGTGAGGATGTTGTTGCAACATTCAACAGTAAAAGTGCAGGGAAGTGGCAGTATACACAAAATCTAATCATTAAAATGTTAGTCCAGTTTAAATGTGGATGTATGGAAGTCTTTTGGGCTGCAAATAGATAAGCAAAGGGTCCCTTATAAAGACTTCAGGGAATTAATTTGAATGTTTGATACTTAAAATATAGATTTTTTCTTGGAGTAGCCCTTTGCCCACAAATAATTTCAAATTCAGTCTTTATCTGACATGTAACCTCTCAGTCAGTGCATGTAGAATAATGACCAAGGATTATCATTCTGATTACTGAACAGATGGTGCCTGTATGACTCACAATGAACGACATAAATACTCATTTACTATCCAAAAAGGGTGATTAGACTTCTCCAGTGTATCTGTCTCCTCCTGCAGGAACAGTATGTTTTTATCCACGATGCCTTGGTGGAAGCCATCTTATCCGGAGAGACGGAGGTGGCGGCAGCTCACCTGCACAGGTACGTGGATGAGCTGCTGATCCCGGGGCCTGCTGGGAGGACGCGCTTGGACAAACAGTTCAAGGTGAGCAGCTCAGTGAACTGTTCTCTGTGCTCACTGGACGACTGCTGAAGCTTCATGAGTCACTAAAACAGAATCTCAAATATGTGTCTTGTCTGTGTTGGTTTATACTGTCTGATACCACAAACACTACTCTGCTATTGAAAAATAATATATATTTTTTTAATTATTGGTTGTTACTGTGCAAAAGTTATGTATTAAAAAACCGTCACAGCTCAACACAGTGAGTCAATGTTGCTTCTTCAGTCACTAACAGATGTTTTCCACAGCTGGTTTGTCACTCTGGAGCGAAGGAGTGCGACTCCTCTGCAGCGCTGCAGGACTGCAACCGCACCAAGAACAGAAACTGCTCTCTGGTACCTGGTGAGTCCCAAGTGTTTGACAGTTAAGGAGCTGTAGCACTTAAAGAAAAAGGAGACATCAGTTAGCCTGATGTAAATGTTTAATTTGCCTCAGCTAAAATTTGCTGATGTTAGATGAGGCTGAGAAAGGACACTGCTGCATGACTCTGAAATGTTTTTTAAGAATTAACTCTTATTTTCTATCTGTCTTTGCAGTTGAGAGGTCACGAGTACGCCTGTCTACGACGGCGGGGGAAACGTCAGACTACATTAATGCGTCGTACATCGCAGTAAGAGCAAACTTTAAATCTTCTCCAGAGTCAGGTGAGGAGATCAGTTTCAGTTTAATCACAGAGAAATGGTTTTCTCATCTGACTCTGAGTGAGACGGCCAACTAAATAAATAAATAAATCAGCCCAGTCACTATGTGAAAGTAAAAAAAATAAAACATGAACATCTTTAATCCTGAGTCGTGGTTCTGTTCCTGCAGGGTTACAGGCAGAGCAATGAGTTCATCATCACCCAGAATCCTTTATCTGGCACCATAAAGGACTTCTGGAGGATGATATGGGACCACAACGCCCAGGTCATTGTGTCGCTGCCTGGGACGCCATCAGGCGAGGTGAGGAAATCATCGTTATGTGTTATGTGTATTTGTGCAGAGTCTGTACACTTTAATTTAAAAGAATTAGTTAAACATTTTGGGAAATACACCTTTTCAGACCAAACAGTCCGGGGGGGCTCCCCAAAAACAAAATACCTTCAAAGGCTTTTCCTGTGATACATTCGCACCTCCAACAGGAACACTGAAGTGACGTAAACCACCTATTGAAGACATTGCATTGCACTTTGGCGAGCCAGAATTGCTTTGTATTTCCGCCGCTGCTCAGTATAGCCTTGACTTCATTGTGAGTCATGTTGGTTAAGATTCTCAGTAATCCAGATCCTGGTCATCCTGCCAGTGCTATATCGTAGGCAACTGGACTTGCTTGAATTTCTTAAACACATTTCACCTCTCATCCAAGAGGCCTCTTCAGTTTTAATGGCCTGGTGCTGTGGTGGGGGGTTGTGTTGGTTGATAGGTCACAAAACACCAGCCTTTCCCCTGGAACGTTTCCCAGGAGGTCGGTGTTTGGAACACGTAAGCTCTGAGTGAAATTTGGGTCATTTAAAGGTATGTCCCCAACCTAACCACAGTAACTTCAAATGTCAAAACTTAACCTCCGCAACTTTATGCTAAGAAGTAATTTTATGTTAAATACATAAGGTCATTAGTGGGGCGCAAATTCGTAGAATATCATACAAACCGTTATGTGTGCATTTTCGTAGGATACCATACATAGCGTTGTATGAGGTTACAGCACAGTAGTACATCAGTAGACGAATAAAATAACTCAGCCCAAAGTTCATCTCAGCCAAAATTTAATGTCTATCTGACATAAGGGTCCAACATTTTTCTGACATCACATTGACGTCCGGTGCTAGCTGAGTAGCAGCCAATTATCACCAACACTGCTTTTAAGAGCTTTTTATTCTCTTTCAGCTCATTAGTTTGGTCTTCCAACCAGCAAGTGCTCTTATCAATCTTGTTTCCAGCAGCAGCAGGCGGCTGTTTTTCACCAAAAAAGTTTTGAAAATCTCATTGTGCACACCTGCCAAGCACCAAATGGCACAGATACAAAATTAAATACTAGCTGATGAACATAGTCATGCATTTAGCAGCTAACGGAAGAGATTTTAATCTCAGGAGCTGGTGGAGACCAAAACCAGAGCTAAAAGAGAGTGCAGAGTCGGCCATCATGTGTGTTGGTAGGGTGGACCCATCTAACCCTAAGGACACACATGATGGCAGGGTGGCTCAACAACTCACATGTGACCTTAACGACTCTGTAAAGGTTCACACCCTCACAGAGTTCAAAGCCTGCGACTCTGCACCAGTCATCTAGACCTCAAGCAAGTCCAGTTGCCTACGATATAGCACTCTCCCCCCTGCCATCTCCAGCATAAAGAGCTGTCCCTTAGTTTGACCTTGTATAATTTTGATGGTGTCCAGTTGACTCTGTCCAAGACCTTACATTGTACGAGTCTAGTTTTAAGATCGCTGGACATCTTTCTGGCATTTTTTAACATCAGAGTCCACTCCTGTTCTGCATATGATGTGCCCAGCTCGGACTCCCACACCCCTTTGTTATTGAGCTGTGCAGAAACATCAAGTACTAATGAGATGCTTCGTGTCCTGCCTCAAATATCTTAAGTGTCTACGTGAGAATATCTGCAGTAAGGGGTGGAGTGAAACCAGATCAAGATATTTGGACAAGAAGGTGTCTCATTTGTAAGCAACGCCAAAACTGATGTTAAGGTAGCACAAAGGACTCCTTGAGGTTATTGAAAGACCTAATTAATTTAGCCCTAAATTAGGCTTTTTAAATGGAGTGATGACAAGGCGACCACTGCGGCTGACCATCTTGAAGAGACGGAGTTTTCCCTGTTCTTCCCATTCTGCCGACATGGCATACACGCAGCATTAACACACAGACATGAGAATGATATCCATCGACTCATATCTCTCAGAAAAGAAGTAAATAAGAGTATCTCCCAAAATGTTGAAGCATTCCTCTAACATTCACAAAAGCACGTTCCATTTGTGTAGGTCGTTGCTCCTCTGTCATCTCGTGTCACTCTGGTGTTGCAGGATGATTCATTTCAGTCTCTCCTGTTGTTGGATCAAAGTGTGATGTAACCATCTGCGGATGTCCTGTGTTGTTAGACGGAGGAGGAGGAGGCGGAGCTGTGTGTCACCTGGCCCCGTAAAGGGCAGCCAATCAGCTATGAGACGTTCACTGTCACTCAGAGGGGTGAGAATCACATCTGTCTGACCAACGAGGACATGCTGGTGGTCCAGGAATACGTACTGGAAGCTACGCAGGTTAGTGCAACTTTATGACAGCTTTAAAAATCACTGGAAACAGGTGATGGTAATACATTGTCATGATATAAGAACAAATATTAGCTGCAGCTTCCATGAAATGTTCTGATCCCAGTCTTGCACAGGAAAAGTTCAAACATAAAACAAGATATTTCAAACGGCCAAGTTGTTGACTTGATTGCAGAACATAATTCCCCACAACTCTCACAAGGTGTCACCAGTTGTCATGCAGCCAGTATCTCTGTGAGGGGGCCCAGTTTGACGCAGCAGACAGCTAGTGTAATCAGTTTATCTATTGGAGGTGAAATTATTGAAATGGACCGCTGATGTTTAAAATATGATGCATTGATTTCAATGACATGTTCATTGTATTTATTGTGAACTGTACTATTACATCTGTCTTGACTTTTTTTTTAGAGATTTTTTTCCCATACTATACTATGATGTTTTTAATCACTGTTTTGACATACGATACTCTGATGTTTTTATGACACTTTTGGACATACTGTACAATCATGTTTTATCTTCTTCTTTTTTTTTACATACTATACTATGATGTTTTTAATTACTTTGCCATACTTTACAACAGCTTTTTTTGACATACTTTACAATGACGTTTTTATCTTTCTTTCTTTTTTACATACAATACAATGATGTTTTTATTACTTTTTTTTGACATACTATACTATGACATTCTTATCACTTTTTTGACACACCATAGTATGAATTTTTTCAACATTCAATACTGTGACTTTTTTTTGACAAACTACATTCTGGTGTGTTTATGACATTTCTGGACATACTATACCATCACGTTTCTATCACTTTTTTTTTACATAATATACAATGGCTTTTTTTTTTTACATACGACACTATGATGTTTTAATCACTTTTTTCGACATACTGTGCTATGACGTTTTTATCACTTTTTTTGACGTATGATACTATGACTTTTTTGACATACTATACAATCATGTTTTATCAATATTTTTGACATACTGTACAAT
Organism: Epinephelus moara; assembly: GCF_006386435.1. Classification (NCBI taxonomy): domain Eukaryota; kingdom Metazoa; phylum Chordata; class Actinopteri; order Perciformes; family Serranidae; genus Epinephelus; species Epinephelus moara. The sequence goes on along the minus strand of NC_065525.1, from coordinate 44,837,677 downwards.
GACTTTATTTGACATACTATACTATGATCTTATCACTTTTTTTCACTTTATTCGACATACTATACTATGACTTTACTATGCCGTTTTTATCACTTTTTTGGAACATGATATACTATGGCTTTTTTTGCCACATGGTACTGTGACATCTTTATCAATTTTTTTGACATATTATACTATGACATTATGACATTTTTGGACAATAGTATAAGGTTTCCATCAATTTTCTTGAGATACCACACTTTCAACATGCTATACTATGACTTTTTTATCACTTCTTGTGACATGCTATACTATGACTTTTTTCCGCAGACTATACTACGATGTTTTTGTCACTTTTTTCAACATACTATACTATGACTTTTTTCAACATACTATACTACGACGTTTTTATCACTTTTTTCAACATGCTACACTATGACTTTTTTCTACATACTATACTACGACGTTTTTATCACTTTTTTCAACATGCTTTACTATGACTTTTTTCGACATACTATACTACGACGTTTTTATCACTTTTTTCAACATGCTATACTATGACTTTTTTCGACATCCTATACCACAACGTTTTAGTCACTTTTTTCGACGTGCTATACTAGGACATTTTGTTTCACTTTCTTCAACATACTATACTATGACTTTTTTCGACATACTATACTACGACATTTTTAGTCACTTTTATCGACATGCTATACTATAACTTTTTTCAACATGCTATACTACGACGTTTTTGGCACTTTTTTCAACATGCTATACTATGACTTTTTTCGACATAGTATACTACGACGTTTTTGGCACTTTTTCCAACATGCTATACTATGACTTTTTTCGACATAGTATACTACGACGTTTTTGGCACTTTTTTCAACATGCTTATACTATACTTTTTTCGACATAGTATACTACGACGTTTTTGGCACTTTTTTTCAACATGCTATACTATGATGTTTTTATAGCTTCTTTCGACGTACTAAACTATGACTTAAGCTACACTATGACTTTTTTCAACATGCTATACTATGTCATTTTTTAAACTTTTTTCGACATATTATAATATGATGTTTTATCCCTTTTTTGACATACTATACTATGACGTTTTTATCACTTTTTTCGAAATACTATACTATGAAGTTTTTATCACTTTTTCGACATACTATACTATGGCGGGGTTTTTTTCTTTCACTTTTTTGGACATACTATACTCGACATACTATATTATGACTTTTTTGTCACTTTTTGCGACATACTATAATATGACCTTTTTATCACTTTTTCGACATACTATACTATGACTTTATTATCACTTTTTTCCGACATACTATACTATGGCGTTTTTTTTTTCTTTCACTTTTTTCTACATACTATACTATGACGTTTTTATCACTTTTTGTGACATACTATACTATGACCTTTTTTATCACTTTTTCGACATACTATACTATGACGTTTTTATCACTTTTTCCGAAATACTATACTATGACTTTTTTTTTTTTTTCCCTTTTTTTTTCGACATACTACACTATGTCGGTTTTTTTGTTTGTTTGTTTTTTTCACTTTTTTCGACATACTATACTTTGACCTTTTTTTCCCACTTTTTTCGACATACTATACTATGACTTTTTTCACTTTTTTCGACATACTATACTATGACGTTTTTATCACTTTTTCCGACATAATATACTATGACGTTTTTTCACTTTTGTCGACATACTGTACTATGACGTTTTTTCACTTTTTTCGACATACTATACTATGATGTTTTTATCACTTTTTTCGACATAATATACCATGACTTTTTTTTTTTCACTTTTTTCGACTTACTATACTATGACGTTTTTATCACATTTTTTTTCACTTTTTTCGACTTACTATACTATGACGTTTTTATCACATTTTTCGACATACTATACTATGACGTTTTTATCACTTTTTCCGACATACTATACTATGATGTTTTTATCACTTTTTTCGACATATACCATGACTTTTTTTTTCCACTTTTTCCGACATACTATACTATGATGTTTTTATCACTTTTTTCGACTTACTATACTATGACGTTTTTATCACTTTTTTCGACATACTATACTATGATGTTTTTATCACTTTTTTCACATACTATACTATGACGTTTTTATCACTTTTTTCGACTTACTATACTATGACGTTTTTATCACATTTTTCTACTTACTATACTATGACTTTAAAATGGCCATCTCCGCTGACACCAGTAAAATTACAATAGAGGTAATCAGAAAACGCTATATCAACGAAAACACCTGTACACTATTCACCCAGGATTTTACACCCACACCAGCTCTGCCCTCAGTCTGTGTCAATGATCTGGTTCATAGTTTCAGCTCCAAAACTATGAATATTATGTACAATATTGCCCCCATGAAGGTCAAAGTTGTCTCTGGTAAGAAAAAACCACCATGGAGGAACGCCACACGGGTAAAAGCTCAAAAAAGAGAATGTAGAAAAGCAGAATGCAGGTGGCGAAAAACCAAACTCCAGGTTCATTATGATATCTATAAGGAAAGTCTGCACATCTGTAACTTGGAGCTAAAAAGGGCGAGGCAGTCCTTTTTCTCTGAGATTATCAACAAAAATAACAACAATGCACAGACTTTATTTACTGTTGTTGACAGACTGACAAACCCATCAGCGTCAGTCCCTCCTGAACTGCTATCCACCAAGGCATGCAATGACTTTGCTTCTTTTTTCACGGACAAGATTTTAAAGATAAGACAGACAGTCTGTAACTCCAACACAGTGGCTATTTCACCTGTGCCTCATAAGACTACTCCAGTTAATTTGGCACTTTTTCACCCATTAAATTATGCTACTTTGACAGACATAGTTAGAAACCTTAGGTCCAATACCTGCTGCCTTGACACTCTGCCTACAAGCTTTTTTAAAGATGTTTTTAACTGCACAGCACCAGATATACTACAGATAGTCAACTGTTCTCTTCAGTCAGGCCTTTTTCCAACGGCCCTGAAGACTGCAGTCATTAAACCTCTCTTAAAAAGCCGAATCTGAATGCCTCAGTAATAAATAACTACAGGCCCCTATCAAACCTACCATTTTTAGGAAAGATCATTGAAAAGGTTGTTTTTCA
>NC_065525.1:44829214-44833756 GCF_006386435.1 Epinephelus moara | reverse complement strand
TGTCAGCTCATTTAAATCAGGGCTTAAAACATTACTATTTACTGCAGTTTACCAGTGAACTAGATATGTAACTTATTGTTAGGATAATCTGTAGCTATTGTTTTTATATTTGTCTGCTGTTGCTTTATGTTTGCTTTTTAAATGCATTTTCTGCACTGTTTTTAACTATTTATTGTCTTGCTTTTAGCTTTTGTTTTTAATGATCTCAAACATAATTTTATTGTTCCTTTAATGTTTTATTTTAATGTATTTCTCTTGTAAAGCACCTTGAATTGCCTTGTGTATGAATGGTGCTATATAAATAAAATTGCCTCGCCCCGCCTTGACGTTTTATCACTTTTTTCGACATACTATACTATGACGGGGTTTTTTTCCCACTTTTTCGACATACTATACTATGACATTTTTTACACTTCTTTCGACATGCTATACTATGACTTTTTTCGACATGCTATACTATGCTATTTTTTTTACTTTCTTCGATGTACTATACTATGACTTTTTTCGACATGCTATGACGTTTGTTTTTTTTTCCACTTTTTTCGACATACTATCCTATGAGTTTTTTTGACATACTAAACTATGTGTTTTCCCCCCCACTTTTTTCGATATACTATACTATGACTTCTTTCGACATGCTATACTATGTTGTTTTTTTAGTTTTTTCGACATGCTTTACTTTGTCAGGTGTTTTTTTCACTTTTTTCGACATGCTATACTATGACTTTTTTCGACATGCTATACTATGTCGGTTTTTTTTTTTTTTTTTTTTTCACTTTTTTCGACATGCCATACTATGACGTTTTTTTTCACTTTTTCGACATGCTATACTATGACATTTTTTTCCACTTTTTCGACATGCTATACTATGACATTTTTTTCCACTTTTTCGACATGCTATACTATGACGTTTTTTTTCACTCTTTTCGACATCATATACTATGAGTTTCTTCGATATACTAAACTATGTGGTTTTTTCCCCACTTTTTTCGACATGCTATACTATGAGTTTCTTCGATATACTAAACTATGTGGGGGTTTTTTCCACTTTTTTCGACATACTATACTATGACATTTTTTTTCACTTTTTTCAACATACTATACTATGACTTCATCACTTTTTTTGACATACTATACTCTGACAGTTTTTTTTAAAACAATATATTTATTAACATTTTCTTAAATACACATACACTTGTATATATACACACAATTATATTAAATATGTAGACCTGTGCCTCATTAACAAAGGCACCTGCTGTGGTACAAGTGTTGTAGACAAAACAAAACCAAATTACAAACAAACAATACACATACACTTAACAAATGTCAACTACTCAGCTATAAAACATTTTGTGCATACTTTAATGACCTATTACAATTACAGGTATTTGAACTCATTAATCCTGTTATGAAGTTTACATAACTGACTACTTCTTCCTCTTCATTGTCATTTGCTAGATCAATACTTCTAACAAACTCATTAAACGGTTCCCATATCTTTTCAAACATATACTGCCTTCCTTTTCGTCACTCTCTCCAAAGGGAAAGTTGTCAGCATTTGCCTCACCCAATACATAACATTTGGCCTGCTGGTCTTTTTCCAAAACATTGCAATGGACCTTTTGGCATGTAAAAGACACATATCTATTATTATTTGTTCACTTTTGTTGTACTTGTGACCTTTTGGATAAAGTCCTAAGACAAAAAGTACAGGATCCATTGGAATGCTTTTTGAAATAATTTTTTCTATTGCTTTTTTAACCTCCTCCCAAAAAGATTTTATCTTGCTGCATTGCAACATGCAATGGAATAATGTCCCCTTCACCTCAGTGCATTTTGTACATCTGGGATATTCCAATTGTATTTATTTAATTTAGCCGGTGTAATATAAATTCTCATCAACCATTTATACTGTAATAGTCTAAATCGGGTATTAACTGATTGGGTGTGAGCCTTAGTACATATAGATTGCCAGTCCTCTAATGATATATCTGCCTAGATCTTCCTTCCATGCTTCTCGTTTATGATCTGCATTTTCAATTGAATTTGATAATAAATAATTATATAACTCCGATGAAGCACCTTCACTTCAGCTGTCCTTAGATACAATTTTTTCCAAGGTCTGGTTAAAGGATTATTTTGGATCGTCCTACTGTAATTTCTAAGCTAGAGGAATTTAAAGAAATATTTTTTATCTATATCATATTTGTCTAATTTCTTCAAATGACAACATGTTATCCGAGTTAGGCAGATACAGATCCTGAATTTTTTCTAGTCCCTTTAATGCCCACTTTCTAAATACAGCATCTGTTCTTCCTGATATAAAATGCTGATTTCCCCAAATAGGAGTGTACTGAGATAAAAGACTAGTTTCTTTAGTAAATTTTTATACTTCAAACCACACTTTTTTAACAATTGATGTTTTTTCACTTTTTTCGACATACTATACTATGACCTTTATTATCACTTTTCTCGACATACTATACTATGATGGTTTTCACTTTTTTCGACATACTATACTATGACGTTTTTTTTTTTTTTCACTTTTTTCGACATACTATACTATGACCTTTTTTTTCCCCCACTGTTTTCGACATACTATACTATGACTTTTTTCTCACTTTTTTCGACATACTATACTATGACTTTTTTTTTTCCTCACTTTTTTCGACATACTACACTATGACTTTTTTTTTTCTCACTTTTTTCGACATACTATACTATGACGTTTGGGGTTTTTTTCCGACATACTATACTATGACTTTTTTATCACTTTTTCGACATACTATACTATGACGGTTTTCGCTTTTTTCGACATACTATACTATGACGTGTGTTTTTTTCCACTTTTTTCGACATGCTATACTATGACTTTATCACTTTTTCGACATACTATACTATGACATTTTTATCACTTTTTCCGACATACTATACTATGACTTTATCACTTTTTTCGACATACTATACTATGACATTTTTATCACTTTTTCCACATACTATACTATGACTTTATCACTTTTTTCGACATACTATACTATACTATGACATTTTTAGACATACTATACTATGACTTTATCACTTTTTCCGACATACTATACTATGACATTTTTATCACTTTTTCGACATACTATACTATGACTTTATCACTTTTTTCGACATACTATACTATGACATTTTTATCACTTTTTCGACATACTATACTATGACATTTTTATCACTTTTTCGACATGCTATACTATGACTTTTTTATCACTTTTTCCGACATACTATACTATGACTTTATCACTTTTTTCGACATGCTATACTATGACATTTTTATCACTTTTTCGACATACTATACTATGACTTTATCACTTTTTTCGACATACTATACTGACATTTTTTTCACTTTTTCGACATGCTATACTATGACATTTTTATCACTTTTTTCGACATACTATAGTATGACATTTTTATCACTTTTTTGACATGTTATACTATGACATTTTTATCACTTTTTTCGACATACTATACTATGACATTTTTATCACTTTTTTGACATGTTATACTATGAGTTTTTTTCGACATAACTAAACTGTATTTTTTTTTACTTTTTTCAACATACTATACTATGACTTTATCACTTTTTCGACATGCTATACTATGACATTTTTATCACTTTTTTCGACATATTGTACTATGACTTTATCACTTTTTTCGACATACTATACTATGACTTTATCACTTTTTTCGACATATTATACTATGACATTTTTATCACTTTTTTCGACATGCTATACTATGACTTTATCACTTTTTCGACATACTATACTATGACATGTTTAAAACTTTTTTCGACATACTATACTATGACTTTATCACTTTTTCGACATGCTATACTATGACATTTTTAATCACTTTTTTCGACATACTATACTATGACATTTTTATCACTTTTTTGACGTTATACTATGAGTTTTTTCGACATAACTAAACTGTATTTTTTTGAAACTTTTTTCAACATGCTACACTATGACATTTTCTTCGACATGCTATACTGACATTTTTTTCACTTTTTTCGACATATTATACTATGACCTTTTTACCACTTTTTTCGAAATACTATACTATGACTTTTTTTTCACTTTTTTCGACATACTATACTATGACGTTGTTGTTTATTTGTCATTTTTTTCGACATGCTATACTATGACTTTTTTTTTTTTCCCTTTTTTCAACATGGTATACTATGACATTTTCTTCGACATGCTATACGGACATTTTTTTCACTTTTTTCGACATATTATACTATGACGTTTTTTATCACTTTTTTCGACATACTATCCACCTTATTTTTCAGGGAAGCATGGAGGCAAAACAGAACGCAGCCAGCTTCCGTTTTTTTGTGCGACACTTCCGGTCCAGCACTCTTACCACTGTGTCAATGGGAATCGCCTTGTTGTTTACCTTGCTGAGTTTAGCTATATATATGTATATATCACATTTTTCACGTCACTATATCACCGTTTAGACTAATCTGATGTTTGTAAAGTCTATAAA
>NC_065525.1:44786268-44828843 GCF_006386435.1 Epinephelus moara | reverse complement strand
TTCGCGTTTAGAGGGAATAAATTTCCGTTATAACGGAAACGTGGGCACAGTTATCTAACGTTATACAAAATACACAGACTAACTAACTAACTAACTGATTGACTAACATAAACAACTGAAAATTGAAAAAAAATTAGCTTGCACCGTTAGCTCCGGTAAGGGAAAGCATGAGGGAAAGCGGCTGACCGGAAGTCACGCACAAAACAACTGAAGTTGATCACTATTTACTTCCGTGTTTGAAAATAAGGTGGATACTATGACGTTTTTTTTTTCACTTATCGAAATACTATACTATAACGTTTTGTTTTTTTTTGACATACTATACTATGACTTTATAACTTTTTCGACATACTATACTATGACGCTTTTATCACTTTTTTTGACATGCTATACTAAGACTTTTTTCGACATACTAAACTGTATTTTTTTACTTTTTTCAACATGCTATACTATGACATTTTCTTCGACATGCTATACTGACATTTTCACTTTTTTCGACATACTATGACGTTTTATCACTTTTTTCGACATGCTATACTATGACTTTTTTTTTTCCACTTTTTTCGACATACTATACTATGACTTTTTTCACTTACTTTTTTCGACATACTATACTATGACTTTTTTCACTTTTTTCAACATACTATACTATGTTTTTATAGCTTTTTCGACATGCTAAACTTTGTCGTTTTTTTTCCACTTTATGACGTACTATACTGACTTTTTTCAATTTTTTGACATACTATACTATGACTTTTTTTCACTTTTTTCAACATACTATACTATGACTTTTTTCAACATACTATACTATGATTTTTTTATAGCTTTTTTCGACATGCCATACTTTGTCTTTTTTTTTTTTTCACTTTTTGACAAACTATACTATGTTGTTTTTTCCCATTTTGAACATGCTATATCATGACTTTTGTTTTTTTTCACTTTTTTCTGACATGCTATACTATGACTTTTTTTCCACTTTTTTCAACATGCTACAGTATACTATGATGTTTTTATAGCTTTTATCAACATGCTATACTATGACTTTTTTCGACATACTATACTTTGTCGGGGGTTTTTTTCACTTTTTTCGACATGCTATACTATGCTGGGGTTTTTCTTTTCTGGACATACCATACTTTGTTTTTTTGACATACTATACTTCTGTGACTTTCTTATTCATTTTTTTCCCTGTTCATTTATTTTCTTATTTATTTTAATGATATATGTGTTAGGACCCCAAAAAAGCTCCTTACCAAACATCAGTGAAACATATTAAAAGAAGAGTCCAGGAGTCGCACAAAATATTATTCAGCTCATTTAAAAAAAGGGTGACCACTAAACAGATCAAAATAACCAAACGAAGTCTACTAACAGAGACTGATGGGCCGGCTAGAATGAATAAAAGGAAGGGAAGACACCCAGACCAACCCATGGAGGGTTGTAGGATCTGGGCTCTCCCTTCTAACTTAAACCACCAGAACAACTAAACCTAACAGAAATAAAGCTGTGAAAATAAAACTACCAGATGTACCAAAAAGAACATGAACAGAGAAATAACAAAGGCAAAAGTATAGATCATGTCACATGTTATCATGTGAATAGTGGTGGGAGGAGGGGGAGGTGCCCCAACTCATCTCAGTTTCTCTGAAGGAAGGACTCAGTCCTTGGTGAGATTCACAAGGGTCCTTGACATTGAAACAGTCCATGGGCGGGGGTCGATGATGTAGCATCTTTGAAATTCGGCCCTTTTAGGATCCTTCCTTGACTTTGAGAAACACCTCCCGCCCCCTTTTCATGGCTGTCGGGCAGAGAGTCAGGCAGACCAGCGACACCTGAGAAGAAAAACACAACACACATGAATGACAAACCTGCATAATCTGACCAGTAGAGGGGCGCATGTATCATACAATAGTTCACATTTCTTGACTTTTTTAATGATATTTTGTTTTTGAATTAGATTTTAATGCATAATATACTATATACCATTATTAAATGACCTTTTAATAATATTTTCGTACCACACTATTCCATGACTTTTTCTGTGATATTTTTATGACAAGATTTTTTTAATGCCATACTATACTATGATTTTTTCTAAGTGATATTTCTAAGTTATTAAATACTGTGACCTTTTAAGTATTTTTTTATGGCTATAATTCTATGACCTTTTAATTATATTTATATGGCATACTATCATATTTCTACGCCATATAATACTATTACTTTTTAATATTTTAATACTGTACGATTCTGATTTTTTTTTAAAGATATTCTTAAGCCATACCATACTATGACTTTGTAAATGACTTTTTAATGACATACTATACTATGACCTTTTAATAATATTTCCATACCATATTATTCTGTCTTTGTAATGATATTTTTATGCCACACTATACTATTACCATTTATTGATATTTTCTTCCCTTACATATTATGATTTTATTTTAATGGTATTTTTATCACATTCTGGTAAATCATCCTTTGACTTCTTCATATTTTATGCTATACTATACTATGACTTTTTTCCCATGATATATTTGACATACTTCACTATAACTTTTTTAATGACATATTTCAGTTTGATGTTTTCAGTTCATTCATTTTTATGGCATACTAAACTATGATTTTATTCTGACATTTTTTCATGATATACCATGCTATGACATTTTTTATGACATACATCTTTATAGCATACTGTAGTATGACATTTCTTATAAAATGTCTATGGAATACTTTACTATTACAATTCTTTATAAAACTTTTATGGTATGTGAGAAAAACGGTTTCACTTTTGCTTTACGGCTTATTGAGTGAAGACTAATGGGCAAAAAATGCCACTTAAAATTAAATCTACAACACAATAAAGCTTGTAAAAACTAACGGGGTCTGAATATTTTCTGATGCCACTGTATATGATATGAGATTTATGTTGTTAATAGGATTAGTATTGCACAGTATAAACCAATGTAGGACCTTCAAAAATATACTAAACAGACATCACTTTGTTTTAAGGGTCAAAGGACAAAAAGTTGAAAACTCACCAATGTGTTGTGACAGACGTCTGCTCTCTTCCTTCTCCATCTTGACAGGACGACTACGTTCTGGAGGTGAAACACTACCGCGCCCCGCGTTGGCCGAATCCAGACAGTCCCATCAGCAACACCTTCGAGCTCCTTAACCTGGTGAAAGAGGAGAGTGCAGCAAAGGACGGCCCCACTGTGGTGCACGATGAGTAAGACCTTCACAGAGTAGTTAACATTTACCTTTAAAATAAAGACATTTAAAGGTTTTTTTTCTTCTGATATATGTTGTGAGTGATGATCAACAACAGTGACAGGTTTGATTTTCCCTTTTTCTAGTGAGGGTGGAGTCACGGCAGGAACGTTCTGCGCCCTATCGTCTCTGACTCGTCAGCTGGAGGCAGAGGGTTCGGTTGATGTCTTCCAAGTAGCCAAGCTGATGCACCTCATGAGACCGGGAATCTTCAGTGACATCGTAAGGCTGTTGTCTATCTCACAATATGCTGACGATAATGCACTGTCTGTTACACTTCTCCTGTGACTTACATATGAGAGCATTTATGCTAGACAGAATAATTACAGCTTATTACAACTTGGGTGTCATTCTTATAGTGTTTCCATCTCCTAACAACATAATTTTCACCAACTAATGGTTGAGATCTGGAAACTTGGTGATATCAAAAAAAGTCTGATGGGTCAAGAAACACAAACAGTCAGACAGAGCTGTCTGAGAATGACTTTTGAATGCCCCGCAATGGCATCATTTTTGGATGCTAAAAGGTGTTTTTTAAAGGCACAGTATTAAAAATAGTTTTGGTCATGATGGCAACACAAATTCTTGTTATTTTCAGGACAGCACAGCATCATAGTAACACTTTATTTAAAATGGAGGCAGTATTTGGTAAATTACCAACTTATGAAATCCAATTAGTTGCTTGAGTAATTAAGCACAGGTCAGCTATGGATGCAAACGGTATACTGCCAAGTGATAAAGGATTATAATGCAGCCGTTCCTCCTGTTTCCTCCATAATTATTACCAAACTACACAGTTCTCTTAGGGTGCTTTCAGACCTCGAGCATTTACAAGCGGACCAGATCAAATGCCTTGTGTGAGAAAGCTGCTCTTGATTGGTCAGAATTTCCATGTGGGAAAAATCCAGGAAGTAAAGCAAACGTTGAAGAAGAGTACACTTGCAAGATAAATGTGACACTTTCTAATGTCACAATGGAGGGACAACTACGCAGGTTGATTTTAGCGCTGCTCATCGTGGACTATATTGCTGTCATTGTTCATTTTAGTCAAACCATACAGTTTGAAAACGAGGCGCGGCTCCAACTAGAAAACAATGTTTTGATGCATTGGATGTGCTGAATGTGCATATTAAGGCAGTACAGGAGGAGGTGCACATTAATAATCCTCCAGGACTGTAACATGCTCATGTTTAACCCAAACAATGTGTCATGTGACTGCAGTTGCTTCACATCCAGGTCGGAACACCTTCTCACCACAAACCAACCGCACCAGAGTTCCTTTGGAACCGGACTGAGACCTTCTTGAAGAGGTGGTCTCAGTCTGGTTGCTGAGACCAGGCTGGCTGCTGTGTTCACACCTGCCCAAACAAACCGCACTGAGGGGGCAAACGAACTTGAGGTCGATTGAACCGAACCAATCAGGGCAGATGAGAAAGCACCCTTAAGCTGACCTAAGAAGAAATTATTCAGAAATTACAGACCCGTAACTTAACATGCAACAAGATACCGAGATACTGAAATACCAGTAAATAATCATTTGCTTACCTCTTTTTGTTTTACAGGAGCAGTACCAGTTCCTGTACAAAGCCATGCTGAGTCTCATCGGGACGCAAGAAGATGAGAAAACCCTCCAGTCGTCCGACAACAACGGTACCATCGTGGTGGGAACTGCCAGCACCGCTGAGAGCCTTGAATCCCTGGTGTAACCGCCCAAAACAAAAACACAAAGAACTCTTGTTTACTTTTACAAATGAGCAGCAGCATTTTGTCCTTCCACTTTCACACCACCAACAGAACTTCTCCCGGTTCCACAACCACTAAATAAAAATCCTCATTGTTCAGGACTCTGTGTCGTAGTTTGAGGCTGAAGGTTGAACAACCTTATCCTTTGCTGGATCTGGACTCCCTGCGGTTTTGTATTGTGTGCCTTTTTGTATTTTTCATCCTGTACTTCTAACTTTGATACAAGCTGTAGACTAACTGTCCAATGTTTTAACGCTGTACTGCCCTGAGACGTTTCGCTCGACTAACAAACTTTTCCTAAACCTTTGTATTTATTGGCACTGAGCCAAACAGGAAAAAAAGGGAAAATTGCATCTTTTTACATCAGAGATATTTTGTTAGCTTGTCTTTTATAGAGCTCCTGCACTGAACTCCTTTCTGTAAATACCATCGCAACGGTAGCAGCAGTGTGCTATTGAAGTCAAATATAAAATAAGGGCCTGGAATAATAAAAAATAATAATCTAATGTAAATAATATTCTAGTAATCAACTCGATGGACCAAATTTCTATTTATACTTTTAGATTTTTATATTTTACCATTTTTAGTGCATTCAAATGTTATGGTTTGATTCTAATTGCTTAGTTGGAGAACATTAATGCTTTTATATTCTGGATTTTGTAACAAACTAAATGTGATGCATGGGGTACTGACATGTTTTGTTTTTTTTAGCTGGACATGAAACACTGCTGGATTATTAGCTAGGGGATTAAATAAGTGAAAGAACACCAAAGAAAGAGCCTGTTGGACTGTTTTGTTACTGTGTGCTGAACTATAACACATCAAGAAAAAGATTCATGTTACCAAAGGCACTAATATCACTAATAGTAACTAATGTTACTAAATAATCTAAATAAGTTTTCAGAGCTGACCCGTCTATACTTTGACATTTGCAACAACGCTACAAAGATGAAGAGAGGCCAAACTATCAAGTCAAATTTCACATTTTCAAACAGAATTTGTAAAACAAATCTATATTTATATGTAATTTCAATAATTATGAAATGTATATAAATTATAGTATAATAATAATAACAATTCTAAAAAAATATAAAATATATATGTATAATTTTATTTAAAAACAATTCATAAAAAATAATCAATATTTTAATGAATTAATAATTTGTTAATTTATTTGAAAAAATGGTTAATATTATAAATTATTAATTACAAAGTATTATTATTATTATTATTATTATTATTATTATTAATAATAATAATAATAATAATAATAATAATAATAATAATAATAATAACAATAATAATAATAATAATAATTTGTATTTTAATTATAAAAATATAAAATTACATACATCATTTCTAAAAAATTATTCAATTTACATATGTTCATATGTTATTTTCAAAAATATCACCTTTTCAGCAAGTTAACTGGCAAACCAGAGCCAGGTAATATTTATGTTTTTTTCGTATTAATTTAATTAAGCTGTTTGTCACATTATCAGCTGGGACCATTTCCTACATTTGCTAATTTTGCTATCTGCACTGTGGGACGAGTCTAAAACTTCAGAGAGAACCAGATGACATCAGACTGTCCTTGTGAACCTCTGCCATTGTCAAGAGCATGCAGGGGTCATCCCATGAGGAGCAGGAATGGGCGCGGGGTGTTTAATCTTTATTTAATATTTTTGTGTACAAACGTATTTTTAGTCCAACCTTAGTAGGGCTTTACCAAAAATATCTGGGTTCACCCTGTGGGGATCATCAATATCCACAGTAAATTTCATGGTAATTTAGTGGATGCAATATTTCACATCGATTTATTTTAACAGACAAACTATGATCTCACAATATTTTCAATATCTGGGATAAAAAGTTTGTGATGCGACTCCCAGCAGGAGGACGAAGAGACAGTCTGAGAACGCAGGTTACATTTACATTTTAGGCCTTCAGCTGATGTGTTTGTTCAGAGTAACTTACAGCAGCAGAATGAGCCTCAGCTCCTCACAGACAAGCAACAGGAAGGAGGTCCAAGGTCAGAGGTCACAACGGCGAGACAAAAGATGGAGCAGACACCCCCGTGAGCCTAACAGGAGAGAGGTGTTAATGAAACAAACACAGAAACAGAGAACATAAAGACGTGGTCTGATGAAAACCGAGTCGTGTCCGACCTGTGGATTATGTATTTTCCCTTTATGGAGTCATGTTTTAATCCCTGCACTGAACCCGTTATTCCAATTGATTTCCCATGTGTTAATCCAGGCTAAGACTCTGCAGGAAACGCGCCTTTTCAGGACGGAAAATAGGTCAAGTGCCCAGACGTCATCTTGACCGGCCGCCGTATCCACACCTTCATTTGCATTTGTGACCTTTCATAATTACATGCCCAATTATCCCCTGCTTGGTGGCCTAGTTTGCATGGCTGCCTCCAAATGGAGTGGAAACAAACGAGCTGATTGTCTTTTTTTTTTTTTTTTTTTTTTTCCTCTTATGGAGGAAGTGGTAGATTACAGACAGTGGTGGAGGAAGTATTCAGATGTTTTACTTAAAGAAAAGCAGAATACCACCGTGCACGTGAACTCAGCTACAAGTGAAAGTTCTGTAGAGGCACAAGTAATAAAAGCAAAACACACCTTGAATTACAAGGTAAAAGTACATATATACTTGTTGGGTCGTTAAATCTACACTCACCGGCCACTTTATAAGGTACACCTGTTCAACTGCTCGTCAACACAAATAGTTAATCACCCAATCACGTGGCAGCAACTCAATACCTTCTGGGAACGCTAACAACAGGAAACTGAGGCTACAATTCACACGGGTTTTCTCACCAAAACTGGACAATAGAAGATTGGAAAAACCACATTCAGATGGAAGCATGGATCCATCCTGCCTTGTATCAACGCTTCAGGCTGCTGCTGGTGGTGTAATGGTGTGGGGGAGATTTTCTTAGTACCAACTGAGCATGGTTTAAACACCACAGCCTACCTGAGTATTGTTGCTGAGCGTGTCCATCCCTTTATGACCACAGTGTACCCATCTTCTGATGGCTACTTCCAGCAGGATAACGCACCATGTCACAAAGCTCACATCATCTCAAACATGACAATGAGTTCACTGTACTCCAATGGCCTCCACAGTCACCAGATCTCAGTCCAATAGAGCACCTTTGGGATGTGCTGGAACGGGAGATTCTCATCATGGATCAACTGTGTGATGTCATCATGTCAATATGGACCAACATCTCTGAGGAATGTTTCCAGCACCTTGTTGAATCTGTGACACCAAGAATTAAGGCAGGTCTGAGGGCAAAATGGGTCCAACCCAGTACTAGCAAGGTGTACCTAATAAAGTGGCCTGTGAGTGTACATTTTTGTATATAAATCTGAAAAGTAACAGTTCTCACATAAATAAAATAGAAGTATGAGTAAGAATTAACAAAAAATAAAGACACTTAAATAAAGTACATACATGTCAGTGCTGTACTTTAAGTGTTTTAGTAGTTGCAAAGCAGCAGGGAGTCCATGGTGAGTAAAGAACCAGTACGAACAGGAGCTTTAAAAATGTTCAGAAGGTTAGTAAAAACATGATGTAGGAAAAGCTTAAAGGTTCAGTTCACCAAAACACCACCCTCAAATAAAAAACATTCCACTTACCTCAACAGGTCACAAAGACAGTTTTGGATTAATTTGCATGTTTAACTGGGAATCCCCACTGGAAGCGAGATGTGAGTGGTGCGCATGAACATAGCTACCCTGATGTCACCCATTGGTTTGTGGACTTCAGTTTTGTAGGCTCGGGTTTTCCATTTTGGCCGCTGACATCTTGGTTCTTGGGCAGCATGGTGGTGTGGTGGTTAGCACTGTCGCCTCACAACAAGAGGGTTCCTGGTTTGATCCCAGGAGGGAGCCCTTCTGTGAGGAGTTTACATGTTCTCCCTGTGTCAGCGTGGGTTTCCTCCAGGTGCTCCAGCTTCCTCCCACAGTCCAAAGACATGCAGGTTAATTGGTGACTCTAAATTGTCCGTAGGTGTGAATGTGAGTGTGAATGGTTGTCTGTCTCTATGTGTCAGTCCTGTGATAGTCTGGTGACCTGTCCAGGGTGAACCCTGCCCCTAACTATCTGTACGTTTTCATGAAGGTTGAAATTAACCATAGAGACCAAAACCATTTTTTGTACCAGGCTGTAAACATTTGTTTCGGCAAGTTTGGCATTTTAACATGGAGGTCCATGAGGATTGAGTGGTTTTGAGTGGAGGATTGAGGATATAGTGGCCATTAGAGGAACTGCAGTTTATAGAACTTCTGTGTTGGCTTCATTTTTCAGCCCCAAAGGCTGCCGCTTGGTGGTGCAAAAGCATTCTGTTGACCAATCCACACCGACTCCGTCTTTAATAAACATCTTAGGGTTCAGTTATGCTCAACATTAGATATGAACACAGAGACAGACAGAGCATTCTGTCCGTACTCTCCATTCATTTCGTCAGTGTTTGTGCACGTTTTCTGAAAGCTTACTGATATGGAGGCAGTGTAGTGTAGTTTTAGTGAAACATGACCTTAGGAGACGACAAAAAAATTATTAAATAATGGCGAAATGGAACGGTAATATAGTAAAAATAAATTCTCCATTCACATGTCGGGATGTATATAATGGCTACACAACCTGCCATCTACAACACTGCCTCTGTTTGAAGGTACAGTATAACAACCTCTGCCACCATCGCCAAGTTTGTTGTTGAGTGAATTTTTTGCATTCTATTAGACGTTTGTGTGAAATTAAGTCATAATTAGCATGACTTATGAAAACATGTTTTGAGGGGTCATAGTTACCTTTGACCTCCAAATTCTAATCAGTTCATTGTCAGTTCATTGGCGTTTTTGCAAAATTTGAGGAAAATTCCCTCAAAGTGTGCTTGAGATATTGCGTTCACAAGAATGAGATGCAAGGTCACAATGACCTTGACATCTGACCACCAGATTCAAATCGGAATTGTTATTGAGTCCAAGTGGATATTTGTGCCAAATTTATAGAAATCCCCTGCAGCTGTTCTTGAGATATCGCTTTCACAAGAATGAGACTGATGGACAGACAGACAGACAACCCAAAAAACATAATGCCTCTGGCCACAACTATTGCTGGCACTGAGGCAAAATTAAATTAATTTTTTGTCTTTAAACAATGAAGGAAGAAGAAATAACGTAACATAATACATTTATTCGTGTAACCATTTTTACATTTTTATAAAGCAAAAAACGTTCTATCAAAACAAGCTTTTACAAACAAATGCTTGAACTGAAACATTAAAACAACTAAAATAAAACCGTTAGAGATCACTGATGAGTTAGTGCCGTTCTGTGTTGCTGACAAAATTTGTCATTCCAATCCAAACCTACAAATCTACCAAAAACATCACACGAACACTCTTCTGTTTAAAACCCTACGAAGGCCCACATATAAAGTACATGTCAGGTACACATATGGATATTTTATTTTAAAAATATATCTCAGGTACATATTAAATAACTCTCTTTCTGGGTATTAATTGTTTACCCATTTAAAGCATGTAACAAACCATTTATAAGGTGACCACATCCCTCTTAAATGATAAATTAAATATTGCTCAGGTGTCAGACAATAAATAGTCTGACAAACTTGACACAGGCTCCACAAATACAGAATTCAGTCTTTACAACACCTTGAAAAAAGAGTTCCACGTCTGAGCTCCACAGAGGCTGGACGCCATTGTTAGCGATTATGTTTCAGTTAACAAATCAAGATCATGAGAAAAATTAAATTATATTCTATAGATATCACTTTCATAGTTTTCGGACTCTTTTTTTGATATTACCCAAAGGTAGTTAAAATCTATACCAAGATAGGTTTAGTGTTTTAAGGGGAAAAAAAGTAACTTTTCAAAAATAATTTTAAAACAGACACGTTGTTTCTGTTTTTAAGCACATTGAGTCTGCGCTTGTCGCATGAAATGTGCTATATAAATAAACTTGACTTGACGTTTATAGAAAGCACACTCAAAATTCAGAGTTTCTTGTTTAAACTTCTGCACTTTGAGTTGTTAATTTTAACGTTAAAGGCATCACAAAAAAAAGTTTTATTATTATTGTAGTATTTTTGGGATATTGAGATTGTGATGTCATGACATTGCACACATACTGTAAAACACAAAAGCACCACACAAAAAAAATGCTGACAAACCAAATAAAATTATTAACTCGTGATCCTATACAAACCAGTTGAAAATCATTTGCAGCTGCTCTCTGGTTCGTTAGTGTTCACTCTGAGGCAACTTTTGTTGTTGGACTTTTGCTCTGGTTGATTTTCCTGATGTGTTTGAAGAAATAGTGAGTTAGGTGTGTAACAAGGTTGAGGTCTTTCTTGTTCGAAGTTATCACAGCTTGAAGATCAGTGCAGTTTTGAGCTGTTGGATTTTTATTTAATACAGAAATCAGATGCCGTTTCAGGTGATGGAGGAAAAAGTTAAGAGTTTAAACTAGGAAAGGTTCAGCAACTATGTTGATTTCTAACTAGGGATGCACTGATTGTGAAAATCTGGGCCGATACCGATGTTTAAAATAACAATTTGGTCGATAGCCGATGCTTTTTTGTTTTTGTGGTTTATTTTGTTTTTGTGGTTTATTTTGTTTTTGTCGTTATTAATTCCCCCTTTTGTGCACAAATTCAATCATTCACAGTTATGAAACAACCTTTAACATTACCTTCTTTAATCTTTTAATTACTGCTTCAAAAGTCTTTGTACCAGTACAAAGACTTTTGAAGCAGTAATTAAAAGATTTTATTACGTATAGTATACATAATATATCATAATTTCCTCTCTGATATCTATTTTATAAACAAATTTCTCCTTCGAACAAGTGTATATTTATTCAACTTTCTCGCAAAAAACTACATTTTGCAAGATTAAATTTGAGCACATCATGAGAGCGTTCTAATTTACCGTTGCCAAATACTCATTTTTACCAAACAGACCTTGAACGCATCATGATGTAATCAAACACGTCAGGAAAATCAACCAGAGCAGTTAGTTACAGTCAACGACTGCTAACAGCTAACGTTAACTAGCTCTCCCCCTCCTGCCGATGAAAACACATATTTGTTCTTTACAACTGGTATTATCAGGAAAAAAATAGGGTGAGTTCCCTCACGTGTCGATAATGAGTTTACGGCGCCGTTTCGACCCAACGGCGTCCTGGGGAAGATCTCTGTTCATCCCAAATACATTCTCTATTGTCCCAGGGACAAGAGAATGCCAGTAGTTTCGAGCAATGCATTTTAGCCTGCGCAAAATTGATG
Source organism: Epinephelus moara (assembly GCF_006386435.1). NCBI lineage: Eukaryota > Metazoa > Chordata > Actinopteri > Perciformes > Serranidae > Epinephelus > Epinephelus moara. The sequence goes on along the minus strand of NC_065525.1, from coordinate 44,816,498 downwards.
TGACACAACAGAAAAACATCGGCCACTGCTATCGGTGAATGCCATCTTATTTGCAGATAGACCGATGGCAGTCAACAAGGCGAATATCGTCCGATAACGATGGGCAGCCAATAAATCAGTGCATCTCTATTTCTAACCAGCTACAATCTACAAAACAAATGTTCTGATAAAAACTTTTGACTCCGCCCTTTGGTGCCCTCTATTGGCTGTATCTGTTCCATCATAAATGACCAATGGAATTAAAGGGAGGGGGCAGTGACATTTACATCGTTTGAAACAGATGCATCTTTTTTCGTACGTAAAGGGAGTATAAACAAGCCCTTAGCCGTCTGTCATGTGGATGTGTTATATTATCTAGGTACTAGACCCCAAGATGGCGCGTATTCAGTCCAGTGAGAAACGCTCGCCTGGCGTATACCCCAAAAGTTTCTACCTTCCAGGTTTACTTTCACAATATGCAGCCCCCTGAATACACGCAGTAGTGTTTCCTCTGCTGGTCCGGCCCTACACAGATTTTTTAATCTCTTTTCTCAACTTGAGGAAAGTTTTACAAACATAAAATCTGTATGGATCAAAAATTCGAGAGACAAAATTGACCTTGTTTGCAGTTTGCGGTGTCATGTCTATTTTAAGAGATGTCTCTTTTATAATGGTGGCCTAGGGGAGAAATGCTTTTTGGGCCACAGGTGATTTTCTCACTGTTATATGGTGGACACAAGAAAAAATTGGAAGCAAGGCTGAGAGGCGTTCCTGTACGCCTGGTCTGAAAACTGTCAACAAACTGATCAAAAACAGTTTTCAACAGTGTTTTTATGTTACTGTATTGTACTTAAAATGTAAAAAATATTTAACGTTTCATTTTGTTTCTAAACCGCTTAACGCTTGCGATGAGTGCTTCATTGGTTTTTATGTTAGATGTCAGAATTAACCATCGAGTCTCCAGGAATAGTCTCAGGTTCAGGTTCAGGTTACTTCATAATACCCAAGTGTAAACTAGTTTTACAGTGGATAGTCAAAACATCCATCACAGTTTGAACAGTTGGACCTGATTTCTACAATAGTTAAACTTGATTTATGTGACTACATGTGTGCTTTAAATTTTTAATGCCATAAATACTGTTGGATTAGTGGACACAGCTTCACAGAAGAACTTTTCTCTGAAACTAAACTGTAACTATTTCAGTTTGGCACAGATTGGCGCATTTAACCAAACTCAGATGCTTATATCAGATACAGATTACTTAATATAATCACCAGCTGCCTCTTCAGTTTTTTGACCTAAAACAAATTTAAAGCATCATCAAATTGTTCTAAATTTCATTTCAACACAATAAAAACAACGTTTGGCTTTTTTCCTGCTTTCAAACTTTTTCCCCCTTTTTAACCTTTTACATATTTATTTGAAGGGAAAAAAAGACATAACTAATATTTATTCTATCAGCCTCTGGCCAGTAAGATTAAAATAGATTTTTAAACATCACTAGACAGTTGAGTCTGAGTCTGTCGGAAAATCCAGTTTGGATAAAGCTGGTGAAAAGGCAGCTGACAACGTGGTTGTCATAAAGTTTCTCTGTATTTACAGTGATTACTGATCTGCTCTCTTTGAAGGCCAGGCTTTACTCCAGCACGGTGCTCTTAGATATGAATTGAAGTCCTTCCTCCTTCAGTCTGGCCAGAGCTGGCCCGTAGATATCCTTCGTCATCGGAGCCACTAATCCCTTTGCAGTGATTTCACCTGCAGAGAGAAGACACACAGATTTAGGTTTAAACTTAAGATCAGTAAGGTTTTTAACTTTCAAGGTAGCCGCTGGTTTCAGTTTAGCAGGACTGACAAGCGTTAGCTTCACAGACTGACAAGATAAACCATGGTTAGCTTCACAGATTTACAGGACTAACAAAGGTTAGCTTCAGACTGACAACCTAAAGTTAGCTTCACAGATTAACAGGACTAGCGAATGTTAGTTTTACAGACTGACAAACGTTAGCTTCACAGAGTCACAGGAATTGCGAAAGTTAGCTTTACAGACTGACAAACTAACGTTAGCTTCACAGATTCACAGGAATTGCGAACGTTAGCTTTACAGACTGACAAACGTTAGCCTCACAGATTAACAGGACTAATGAACTTTAGCTTTAGTGACTGACAAACTGACATTATCTTAACAGATTAATAGCACTAACGAATGTTAGCTTCACAGACTGACAAACTATCGTTAGCTTCACAGATTAACAGGACTAACAAACATAAACTTTACAGACTGTCAAACGAATGTTAGCTTCACAAATTAACAGGACTAACAAATGTTATCTTGACAGACTGAAAAAAAAAAAGTTAGCTTCACAGATTAACAAGACTAACAAACGTTAGCTTTACAGACTGTCAAACGAATGTTAGCTTCACAGACAGACAAGTTAAACTATGGTTAGTTTCACAGATTAACAGGACCAACAAACTTTAACTTTAGAGATCCACAAACTAACGTAAACCTCACAGATTAACAGGACTAATGAACGTTAGCTTCACAGACTGACGGGACAAATTAAGGCCAACTTCACAGTCTGACGGGAAAAACTACCAATTCACAAATGAACAGGATAACCTAATGCTAGCTTCACAGATTGAAAGCATTAGCTACTGTTAGCTCTGCAGACTGTGGGGATAAAACAATGTTAGTTTCTAAGACTGAAAGGACTGGTTAACATTAGCTTCACAGACTGACTAGACAAACTAAAGTTAGCTTTGTGGACTGACAAGACAAATGACATTTGTTCCACAGACTAACTGGACGAACTAAACTTCGCTTCTCGGACCAGAGGCCTGTACTACACAGCAGGATTTGGGATAAGCAAGGTAACTTCAAGGTTAACCCGTAGTTTTCAGTACTACAAAGCTGGTTCACTTTTATCAGGGACAAATCACAGTGGTTTTATTGTGTGATTGGTATTTACACTTCAACTTTTTTTTACAGTTTTTATTTTACTTAATAACTGAGATGGAAACAATCTCCCAGATTGATGTCACTGACCATCAAGGACCATGCGAGCTGCAATAGCTGCTGGGTATCCTACAGTTTTGGCCATGGCGGAGAAGCCGCTGGGGTCACCGTAAACCACCAGGCTGATGTGTTTGGTCTCCAGCTCGCCAGTTGGGTGGCGAAGCCCAACATCGTTCCTCATGATGATCATGTCTCGCTCGCCCTTATCTAACCAGGGCAGAAAAGTCATTAGTAGTTTAAGTACTAGTATCACATTTGGTACTTGTGTTCTTCTGATTTGTGGTAATAAAATGAGCTTGTGTCTCACCAAACGAGAGTTTGACTTCCAGATGTTTTGTCAGAGCAGCCAGCACGTTGTCGGCGTGAAGCACCAACTCGTCGTCACTCAGCATCCCAAACCTGAAAACAGACACAAAAAACAAGACTTTTCTCACAATAGAAAAACCTTCACAAAGCCATTTCAAAAGGTTTAAAAGAAAATTACCCTGACAGCACTGCAGCAGCAGCCCACACATCCTTGGCTAAATCTAAAGAGATGAGCAGTTGCTTTTTGTTGTTGCTTTGCTGGTGAATTGAATAAATGAACAACAAGTCATTCAATTTGAGCTGCGAGCGCGTTGGCTTTTTACTCTTTTAACTGTAAAAATGGAATGTTTCCAACAGTTCACTTTTACCGTCAGAGGAATTTACGTTCCAATGCCACCATGGCCCTCTTCCCTTCACCGCCAGCGGCAGCAGAACAATGGCGGCACGGAGCCTTGGTCTGAAGAGACCCTTGGAAAAGTTGATTTAAATTGAAGAGTGTGCGCGCTACACCACTTCAGGCGTCCTCATTAAGGAGGGAAGTGAAAACTGTGCAGAAGAGGAGCAGCCTCGGCCTTGTTCTCCGCCCGCAATCCACAGCTCCAACGCTAACTTTGAAGAGCATAAAATGACAGCCTCTGCCTCATCTCACTAGAGCCGAACAGTACAGACAAATGGGCATCCAAAGAACTTGAACAAGGGGTATTATGCAGGATTTGGACCGTTTCATAGCACCAAATAACCAGTTGATCAACAGACTGAATAGGAACAATACAACACTACTGTTTTCTGGCCTGCAAGACCAAAAAACAGTAACTGAATGAAGACCAGAATCTAACTTTTTGGCATCTGTTTTACTGTGTAAAATATATTCTGTCATACAAATGTAAGTTATTCTATACATGTTGTGACAAGAACATGTCAAAAACACACTTAATGCACTCTCTGCAGCACAGACAGTGTAACTCTCTCCTCATTCATTTTTGGATTTACAAGACACAGTAACAGCAATGGAGTCTTTATTCATCCATGGTGAGGAAAGAAGTTGAGCTGCCATGGCAAAGAAGAACTGGAACAGGAACCAGTATGTACAACCTGAGAGCAAGTCGGGGAAAAAATGTGTTCAACTGAGGGGCAGCAAGGCTTATAACAGGACAGTGGTGTGAAGTGCCACTTTGGGGCACGTCCATGAGACGTTTGGCAGCTGTGTGTTTTGGTCTTAAGTTCAGACCAATAATTTGTGACAAGATGAAACCGTTTTGGAACAATGAAGAGAAAAGTTGCAGCAGTGTGAACTGGCTGGTCTGAGCTCGACTCAAGCCGGCTGATGGTGTCACCTGACACTCAGCTGGTCAAATCGGCAGCAGCTGGTTTTAGAATGTAACGCTCATCACCTGTTTCAACAGCCAATCAGCTTGTAGTGAAGTCTGCTGGTCAAGTCAAAATGACCACAGACGGCGTGTTGGCTTGCTGCAGCAGGTGCTCCGTCCCCACCGAGCTCCCTGCTTCCGTCCTCACGGTGTGCAGGTGTTGGACGGTGGGTTGCTGCTGCTGCTGGCTGTAAGTGCTTATGCCCCGCCCACACACACACACACACTCTCATTGACTGATGAATTGGCGCTGGTTATTTATATTATTGTGGCGTATTGATTATGAATACAGTCCATCTGATGCTGTTTTTTTTCATCACTGTAGCCAGTATCTCACTATCACTATCCTCATTCAGATTTTAAGAAGCTACAAATTATATTCAGCCACAAAATAAGTCTGAAAAGCTGCAAATCAGATCAGAAGCACAGAGAGTTGTTGACTAGAGATGATACGCCTTCTCGTGGTGGTCACTTCCTGTCAACGTTACAGATCAGAAGCACAGAGAGTTGTCGACGAGATGATACGCCGTCTCATGGTGGTCACTTCCTGTCAACGTTACAGATCAGAAGCACAGAGACTTGTTGACTAGAGACGATACACCGTCTCGTGGTGGTCACTTCCTGTCAACGTTACAGATCAGAAGCACAGAGACTTGTTGACTAGAGACGATACGCCTTCTCATGGTGGTCACTTCCTGTCAACGTTACAGATCAGAAGCACAGAGAGTTGTTGACTAGAGATGATACGCCGTCTCATGGTGGTCACTTCCTGTCAGAAGTACAGAGAGTTGTTGACTAGAGATGATAAGCCGTCTCACGGTGGTCACTTCCTGTCAACGTTACAGATCAGAAGCAGAGAGTTGTTGACTAGAGATGATACGCCGTCTCACGGTGGTCACTTCCTGTCGACGTTACAGATCAGAAGTACAGAGAGTTGTTGACTAGAGATGATACACCGTCTCATGGTAGTGACTTGGTGTGAACCGGCAGGTTTTTAGAACGTTGCAGGACAGCACTTAGGAAGTAGCTGCCTGTTTAAACTCGTCTCGTCCCGAATCTTTGGTCTGAACTGGGCATTAAAGAGCAATAGTTCTACTCCTTCTGGAGCTCCTTTATCCTTTCTATAAGGCCAAGTTCAGCCACTTTACAGGGGGAACTCATTTCTCATTTCAAACCCGGATGGAACGGTGCATTGTGTTCCAACAGACAACCATGGCCTCAGACTTGAAGGTGCTGGCTCTCATTCTGATCGCTTAAAACTTGACTGCAAACCGGTCTGCAAACTAAAACTAACTAGCTTAGCAGAGTATTGGGAGCTGACTCTTTAACTGCCTGTTTTTTTACGAGTGGAATTCATGTGCTATGATGAAGTTAATGGAAGAGTTCATGGAAGAGGATTTATGTCCCTTGGTGATCTATGGTCCCAGAAAAGGTTTGTGTTTGAATTTGCATGAGCTATGAATGGACATTTGGACAACGCTGCACAGGAATTTTCATAAAGTTTTTGGACTTTTTAATAACCTTTTTTGCCTTTTTTTACTCTGTTAAAATCTGTTTTCACGGATTCGCTTTCATTCACTCCACTCTCAATGTCATTCAATAGAAAACTTTTTCTGGAACCACAGAGAGCCTGGGGAGGTACTATATACAGTGTATATGGCATTTTTTGTGAACTTTACCTTTGAGACCTTGAAATCACACATTTGGATTCATAGCCTTGTAGATTACTATATTATTATTTTTGTATGGACTATAAATAATTAAAATAAGGTTTTGGGACAAAAAAACTGAAAGACCACCTTTTGTCGTAGCTCTAACCTTTCTATCTGTTCACAGTTTGCCGGCCAACCTGAAAACTTTAAACCTTTTTTTCCTCAACTTCACTCCTGTAGGTACTGCTCTCTGATGTTGTTCCCAGGTGTTCCCTGACTTCTTCAGATGGTTCAGGTTCAGCATTAGTACACAGAGGTTTTCCTCCCCACATGCCTGTTGGCAGCACATTCCTCAATCCTGCGATATTTAGAATTGTGTTTTAATCTCTCACCATCTCAGGGCGTCCATCACAAAGTCGTCCTTTCCGATGCGCTCATACACGGCTTCTTCAAAGGCATCTTGGGAAATGGAGGAGGACAAATCCATCTGCTTACAGAGGAGGTCTCTCTGCAGAGACGAGAAGACAGACCACAGTTTCTGTTTTTACAACAGGTCCTCCAACACTTTGGGGCTCATGTGTCCTTTTTGTCTAGAATGTCTCCTAAAGCTGTTCTTCAGGTCCTAGTCTCCTAGCTCCTCTTTAGCTCCTTGTCTGTCTCCTAAAGCTCCTCTTAAGCTCCTTGATGTTTCCTAGCTCCTCTGTATCTCCTTCACTGTCTCCTAGCTTCTCTTTGGCTCCTAGACTGTCTCCTAGCTTCTCTTTGGCTCCTAGACTGTTTCCTAGCTCCTCTTTAGCTCCCTGGCACCTCTGTATCTCCTATGCTGTTTCCTAGCTCTTCTTTGGCTCATAGTCTGTCTCCTAGCTCTTTTGTATCTCCTACACTGTTTCCTAGCTCCTCCTTAGCTCCTATATTGTCTCCTAGCTCCTCTTTGGCTACCTAAATGTCTCCTAGCACCTATTTAGCTCCTAGTCTGTTTCCTAAAGCTCTTCTTTAGCTCCTAGTCTGTTTCCTAAAGCTCTTCTTTAGCTCCTAGACTGTTTCCTACCTCTTCTGTATCTCACTGTTTCATCGTCTCCTTAAGTGTCTCCTTCTCTTCTCTTTATGGACATTCAGACACTTTACGAATCAGCCACATTAACCTTTTCGGCGGCTCCAGGGCTAACTCTCATTATTTCTCTATTTCTCTTTGCATCTTGTTTCCAGAAAATGATTTTTTGAGTGTTTTCAGAAAGACAAGTGGCAGATTTTAAATTGCTAATCATGCTTTGATTTGTGATAAACATATCCCAAACATTGCAGTTCTGTGTTTCTTTTTCATCTCAGAGGAATAAAGACGACAAACATTATCTGCTGTAAACTCTCGGTGTCAGAGAGCCTTGGCTCGCTGCAGCCTTGATGTTTACAAGCAGCTATTGACAGTAATGCAATAGACTCTTGAGCTAAACCCACTTCCACAGTAAGATGCTTCAAATGGGAGCTGCAAAACAGTTCATTTTATCAAACCAGATGACAGACGGGAGAAAGAGTGGAGGCTGGAGGCACTGCTCAGAGGCTGCCTTTCAACCATCATCCCTTTTACACTGAATGGATCCTCAGCGCAGGTTCTTACCCAGGAGACAGGAGACGAAGTATGCTGCAGGATGGGACATGGCTCACTGTTTATTAGACCCAGTTTGACAAACCCACTCATGGCCTTGGAGAAACCCTGTGGGACAGAACCGGAGTCACAATGACACACTGACAGGGAATACGATACTTATCATGATACAGGGGTTATGATTCAATACACTGCCATATATTGATACTGTAATTTTTTTAAATCTATTTTTAGGAGCCTACACACGTGGCCTACACCTTTGTGAGCATTTGTACTTGTGTGGTGGTGTGTCTGTGTCTCTCTGCAGTTCGGACCTTCGGTAGAATTAAAAACGAATATTCGTTCACGGCGGGCGGGTGGGGGGGGTGGGGGGCTGTGCTGTGGCCGTGCTGCCTGCTCTCTCCGGTTTTACGCCAGACTGTGGCCGTGCTGCCTGCTCTCTCCGGTTTTACGCCAGACTCGGCTCCTTTCAAAGACTCCTTGCAAAGCACTCCTCCGGGGTTTTTCCGGACCTAATTGTGTTGCGGAGTTTTGCACAGCGGCGACCGGATCTTTGCTCTCAAACCACAAAAAAAATTGTGATGGCACAACAGTCTCCTTCAGTACATTATTCTATGCTTTCTTTTGATTTTCACATTGGCTAGTCATCCTGTTTAATTTGTCTTCTGATTAAATCGGAACCGTTGAAACAAGTTGTAGGAAGCCTCTGCAAGTAATTGGTTGCTGGCAGACACTCTGTGCTGCAATAAAATGGTTAATCAGCAGTGCCGTGCACTGTAGAGCCGATGCGCTGCTGGTTCTGCCGGCCTGAATAGAATATAATGTCTATAGCCTTACTGTTGTGTACAGCCTTTATAGACTGAGCTGAGTAGTGATGCGCGGGTCGACCCGTAACCCGCGGGACCCGCAAATGGACCTGCGGGTCGGGCAGCAGTGATCGTCTGTTAAATCGGTCTGTAAATGATATTTTGACATTATTGGCTATTACTGTCATGGCATCCGAAGGTACTGATGCGTTGAGCAGGTGACAGTCCGCGGTCGTTTTCAAAACACACTTGTGTCACGCACTCCAAAAGAAACTTGTTGAAACTTTAAACAATAATTTATTGTACAAAACGGGGGAAACAAACGTTGACAAAAACGGTTCCATAATTCATATTAAATTCAAAAGATAACGAAAAAACAGCTACAAGTTAGAGGGAATAGTGATAAAGTGGTAAAACTTGGCATTGATCCACAGCCTCAGACGGATGCGCTCAAGCGTGCCGTGCGCACAAGCTCCGTTGGTAGGCCATACTATATTTTCACATTTTTAACAATGCAATTTAAAGGTTTTGATTTTTATTGATAACCTACATTTACCAACAACAAAAAGACTACATTTAGCACCAAAAAAAAAGTAAAAAAAAAAAAAAAGTAAATAAAAAAACAAATTTCGAATACCAAATTTTCATAACGAATACCTACCCATAGAAACGAATATTCGAATATCCTGAATATTTCAGTACAGCCCTAGTGAAGTCCTGAAAATTTACTTGATTCAAAACACACATTTAACATGGTTTAATAGCGACACTTTCAATTAAAAGAACACACATTGGCTTCACTATAACTCGCAGCATTCACAGACTTGTCTTTATCTGGACACATTTTCCCCCACAAATACAACATGCTAATGTTTTTACATTTTATAGACTAGCCTAGCAGCTAGCAGAGATTTCCTCTGCTCGTATGAAGCCAGGGACAACAGCAACATTTAACAAAGGTAACGTTACAAACTTTGGCTCCATTACAGCTCACAAGGTTCACTGACAAAACAACTGTCTTATACTAAACACGTTTTCTAAACAAATATAACACGCTAACGTTATTAGCACAAGCCTATGGCATTTCACATGGTATAAATTAGCCTAGTGATGAGCAGAGATTTCCTCTGCGGTTAGACAAATCAAGACATTTTAAAGGCATCAACTTGCGCTGTGATGCACATTTCTTTCTTTCTACATTTTTCTGGCATTTTATAAACGAAGCAATTGATTATTAGCTGATTAAAACTGATAATTTGAGAAAACACTCTGTGTACTTGTGTAGTAGTAATGTGTACTACTACACATTAATCAATAATGACAGTAATTTTTAGTTGCAGCCCTAAACATCAGTTTGAGATTAATTAAGAAAAGATCAAACTTCTGAAAAAAAATTCTAACAAACAAAGCTGACAGCTTAAGTTTGCAGGGTCAGTGTGTGATTGTGTGTGCGAGTGTGCATATGTGTTGTACCCTGAAGCGCAGCGTTCCTCTGATCAGTGTGTGTGCAGACTGGATGCCGTAAGGCTTGGCGTACTTGGTGCTGTCGCGGTTTGGAAATCCCTCCAGGTTGAAACCAGGAAGGAAATCCATCGGCGTGGTAGACTCCATCAGAGCGCCGCCAGCCGGGATGTTCACCACCTGGACAAGACACACACACACACACACACACACACACACACACACACACACACACACACACACACACACACACAGATTCAGTTTCTCCTCCTGAGTTAAAGAGCTGTAATTGCAGGAAAACATTTTTGCATGATAATAATTTCTGCTCCTGTGAGGCCTCTGTACCTCGTTGTCTCTGAGGAAGATGGCGGGGCTGATGGTGTTTAAGAGGACGCCATACGGACTCCAGCTGAACTTGTAGCGAAGAGGATTGTCTGAACACTCTGGAGCAGGAAGACCTCCACAGAACGAGCTGTAGGACTCCACCTGAACATTTAGGGTCAAAACATATAGTATGTATCAAGACCTGAAAGTTTTTTGTCTACTTTAATATTTTATTTTATTTATTTCATTGTCTATTTTAGTATTTTATTTATATCTTCATCTTTATCTCTTGTTTCCATTCATGCTGTATTTCTATTTCTACTTTGCACGGAGCATTGGAACAAAAACAATTTCCCCCCGGGGATTAATAAAGTATTCTGAATCTGAATCTGAATTTATAAACTCTGAATCTGAGATCTCCCTTACATAAACCTGCTGTATGAATATTTTTCAACTTTTACATTTGGTTCTTAAAGAATAATGACCCAGATATTCAGCGAGTGAGACATTTTACAGTGAAAAACAAACGTGTGCTTCTTGATGGAAAACCTTGAAAAAAGGGAGACAATATTGAGCTGAAATATTCTCAAACATGTCTGGTTACTTATCAGTGTGTTTCCATCCACCTACATTTATTGTATTTTCAATGTGCATATTGAGCTGGAAAAACTAAAATTAAATAAAATACCTAAATACCAGCAGAATGTTTGTACACCAGGCAGAGGTAGAAAAATTGGAGTTGCAATAAAAAGAAAATGTGACAAAGTGCAGTGGAAACAGACGGAGCAAATAAATCATGACGTACATGAAGCATGTGACATCTTACTGAAGACAAATGGTGGCAGACTTAAACATCAGATCACGTGAGGAGTAATGAGAAGACTGTAACCTTCCTCACATTAATGCATAAAAACATGTCATATGTCATATTTCCATCATGGTCTCCGTCGTTTGAGCTTTGACTGGAGCTCTTTTAATGACATCATCTCGTTGTGTCTTCTTCCTCTGTGGTTTTATGCCACTGACCGGAGAATTAGCTCCACCAGCTGTTTAAACATATGCACCAACTCAGAACATTTACATAACAGTAACGGATAAAAACGTGCATTCATTCTCATTTTCTTTTGCCAACATTATGGAAACTGAATGCTTTGGCACAGTGCATGATGGGATGTAATGCTTGGTTAGCCACCCTGGTTATACACTACTTTTCACGGTGCATTGTGGGATACTTTGCGTGCACTATATAGGGTATAATATTCCCACTATACATTCGGACAGCACTGCAAAATGGCAAAGTCACTATATAGTGCAGTGACTCCCAACTGGTGGGTCCCGAGTCCATTTTGAATGGACTACAAGTGACTTGGGACTGTGTCAAGTTTGTAAAAGATGCACTCTTTTTTGAAGTACATTTAATTTTGGGCACAGAGCTTTTACTGTGAAGAGAGAGAGTGAGTGACTAACAGACAGCTACGTGACAGAGACCGCAAACTAGCTCGACGATATGGCCGAACGTAAGTCTGACACTGAATGAATTCAACTGTGTGGACCTTGAGCTACTGACTAAGGAGAAATCTGGACCCGTGGCTGGACCAGTTGGGAACCACTGATATAGTGGACTATGTAGTGAGTTCAGCGCTTTGACTTTGGGTCGACTTGGCTCTGTCAGAACTTGAACCAGGTCCTAATTTACATACACATGTTTATTCACAGGTCAAAGGTCTTTTTAGGTTCCTGGTTCAGGTGTTGATTGATGAAAAACAAACGTCTCGTCTGTTTCTGAACAAAAACCTGTGTTACAGCAGTGTGAACATGTGGACTGTCAGTGTGTGTGATGGATCAGTATGTGACTGCATTTGCACACACACAAGCACATGCACACGCACACACACACACACACACACACACACACACACACACACACACAGAGTCAGAGTGTTTGCTGACTCACGGTGCAGCCGTCAGCTTTGGCCTTGTCGATACACTCCATGGCCAGCATGTGATCGATACCCGGGTCCAGTCCCATCTCATTCACTATGGTGATGCCCGCCTCTTCTGCACTGACACACACAAAATCACACACACATAAGGTACAGGCACAGTGAATCAAATTTTCATTAAACACACACTGAGTCAACAATAACAAACTTCTAAAACTAAAACAATTAGTGTGTTAATTAGCTCAAACTTTTCTCCAGGTTCAAAACCAAAGCTCGATCTCAATGACACGTCTCTCCTTAATGACATGTTAATGAAGCAAGTAGAAGAATCCAAACTTTTTGAAGTTATCACAGAAAATAAACTCTCATGGGACAAACAATTACAGAGCGTGGTAACTAAAATGGGAAACACTTTATCTGTAATTAAGAGATGTGCAAAACATCTGACACAACAAATTGTCAAACAAGTAATTCAAGCTTTGGTTTTGTTCCACCTTGATTACTGTTCAGCAGTTTGATCAAATACCTCATTATGCAATATAAGAAATTATCCAAAATCAAGCGGCACGTGCAGCTCTGTCGTGTGGGTTGAGAACAAATGTCGCTAAAATGCATGAATGTCTCTCTTGGGTTGAAGTGAGAAACAGACTCAGTAAACTCAATAAACCCACTGATGGTTTTCATTTTGAGTGTCATAACAACAAAGACTCTTTTAATTTCTTGCAAAAATTCTCTCCAATTTTAGACAGTTATTTAACAAGGCACGCTGCTGGGGGTTGTTTTACTTTACCAAAATCCTAAACCACATCAGTCCAATGTGCAGTAATATATCGAGCAACGCAAGAATGGAGCTCATTTCCAAATCCTATTATCCATCAATCCATTTTCACCCACATATCTGAGGTTGGGTCGCGGGGGCAGCAGACCGAGCAAAGCACCCGAGACGTCCCTCTCCCCAGCAATGCTTTCCAGCTCCTCCTGGAGGACCCCGAGGTGTTCCCAGGCCAGATGAGATACAGTGGTGTGAAAAAGTGTTTGCCCCCTTCCTGATTTCTTACTTTTTTGCATGTTTTCCACACTTAAATGTTTCAGATCATCAAACAAATTTAAACATTAGTCAAAGATAACACAAGTAAACACAAAATGCAGTTTTTAAATGAAGGGTTTTATTAATGAGGAAGAAAAAAATCCAAAGCTACATGGCCCTGTGTGAAAAAGTGTTTGCCCCCCAGCTCCTGTTAAAACATAACTGTGGTTGATCACACCTGAGTTCAATTTCTGTAGCCACACCCAGGCCTGATTACTGCACACCTGTTCCCAATCTAGAAATCACTTAAATAGGACCTACCTGACAAAGTGAAGTAGACCAAAAGATCCTCAAAAGCTACAGACATCATGCCGAGATCCAAAGAAATTCAGGAACAAATGAGAAAAAAAGTAATTGAAATCTATCAGTCTGGAAAAGGTTATAAAGCCATTTCTAAAGCTTTGGGACTCCAGCGAACCACAGTGAGAGCCATTATCCACAAATGGCGAAAACACGGAACAGTGGTGAACTTTCCCAGGAGTGGCCGGCCGACCAAAATTACCCCAAGAGCGCAGCGACGACTCATCCAAGAGGTGACAAAAGACCCCACAACAACATCTAAAGAACTGCAGGCATCACTTGCCTCAGTTAAGGTCAGTGTTCATGACTCCACCATAAGAAAGAGACTGGGCAAAAATGGCCTGCATGGCAGAGTTCCAAGACGAAAACCACTGCTAAGCAAAAAGAACATTAAGGCTCGTCTCATTTTTGCCAGAAAACATCTTGATGATCCCCAAGACTTTTGGGAAAATATTCTGTGGACTGACGAGACAAAAGTTGAACTTTTTGGAAGGTCTGTGTCCCATTACATCTGGCGTAAAAGTAACACCGCATTTCAGAAAAAGAACATCATACCAACAGTAAAATATGGTGGTGGCAGTGTGATGGTCTGGGGCTGTTTTGCTGCTTCAGGACCTGGAAGACTTGCTGTGATAAATGGAAGCATGAATTCTGCTGTCTACCAAAAAATCCTGAAGGAGAATGTCCGGCCATCTGTTCGTGACCTCAAGCTGAAGCGAACTTGGGTTCTACAGCAGGACAATGATCCAAAACACACCAGCAAGTCCACCTCTGAATGGCTGAAGAAAAACAAAATGAAGACTTTGGAGTGGCCTAGTCAAAGTCCTGACCTGAATCCTATTGAGATGCTGTGGCATGACCTTAAAAAGGCGGTTCATGCTCGAAAACCCTCCAATGTGGCTGAATTACAACAATTCTGCAAAGATGAGTGGGCCAAAATTCCTCCACAGCGTTGTAAAAGACTCATTGCAAGTTATCGCAAACGCTTGATTGCAGTAGTTGCTGCTAAGGGTGGCCCAACCAGTTATTAGGTTTAGGGGGCAAACACTTTTTCACACAGGGCCATGTAGCTTTGGATTTGTTTCTTCCTCATTAATAAAACCCTTCATTTAAAAACTGCATTTTGTGTTTACTTGTGTTATCTTTGACTAATGTTTAAATTTGTTTGATGATCTGAAACATTTAAGTGTGGAAAACATGCAAAAAAGTAAGAAATCAGGAAGGGGGCAAACACTTTTTCACACCACTGTATATAATCCCTCCAGTGTGTCCTGGGTCTGCCCCGGGGCCTCCTACCAGTGGGACGTGGCCGGAACACCTCTAACAGGAGGCGTCCAGGAGGATCCTGATCAGATGTTGAACCACCTCAACTGACCCTGTTCGACTTGAAGGAGCAGCAGCTCTACTCCGAGCTCCCTGTGGATGTCTGAGCTCCTCCCCCTATCTCTAAGGCTGAGCCCAGACACCCTACAGAGGAAACTCATTTCAGCCGCTTGTATCCGCGATCTCATTCTCTCGATCACTACCCAGAGCTCATGACCATAGGTGAGGGTTGGGACGTAGATGGACCAGTAAATCAAAAGCTTCGCTTTCCGGCTCAGCTCCCTCTTCACCACGACGGACCGGCGCAGCTCCTGCATCACTGCAGAAGCTGCACCAAACCGTGATCCATCTCACACTCCATTCTACCCTCACTCATGAACAAGACCCCGAGATACCTGAAGTCCTTTGCTCGGGGCAGTAACTCTCCCTCAGTTCTGGCACAGAATCATGGCCTCAGATGTGGAGGTGCTGACTCTCATCCCGAGAGAGTCATATTATACAACAAAATAATATTTGCAGTTTTAAAAAATAAAATAAAAAATTGCTAAAGAAGCATTACTTAAAAAGAAACTTCACAAATGAATAGTGTTCTTCAGTGTGTAAATGTTTCATCTTCATTTGAGTCCATTGTTTGTTATATGATGAAATTTATCTGTTAGATTATGATGGATTCAGTCGGAGCTGATTCATTTAGTGTCTTTTTGCGTTGTGTGTGTGTTCTGTAAACTATATCAACTGTTAGTGTTTCTTTTACACAGGGTTTCTGCAGGTATCAGCAAATCTAATTTAATGCTTTTTAATGCCCTTTTAATGCCACTTTAAACAAATTTAATGCCCACGTCAAACTGCAGATGGCCCACAAGACGGTTTATTTGCACATTTCAAAAAGAACAAAACCAGCCTGAAGAATGATGTGAAAAACTAACTCTAACCTGAAAAGGCTGGAGGCGGTCACTGTAGCGGCAGGTGTGGTGGTGGTAGCAGCAGTTGCAGTTGTGGTGGCGAAAGCAAAAGTTGCGTTGCTGGTCACGGCAAAGAAATTCAGCACAGTTAACTGCTGCCTGCCTTTAATCACCGACTTGTGACTATCTGACAGCATGTGTGATTTCACCGCATTGACGGGCACTGTGTTTGAAGATTTTTTTGCACACGCTGCAAAACGCCACTCGTGGTTTATCGTCGACAGGCTTTAACCAGGTTCTGAATAGTTCCTCATCCAACCACTTCTGCTGAAACTTGCAGTGTTCAACATAACCATTTTTTCCCCACTGGCCTTACTGGCCCCTTGTATATTCTTACTGGCCCAAGTCAAAAAAGAGAGAGAGAAAAAATGTCTATAAAACTTCATTGCATTTAACTCCATTATACCTCACCATAGTGCGTGATGGTCTATACACAGCACAGCCTCTGTCCACTTCTTAGATGACCTCACAACAGGTTTACAGAGCTTTAACTTCTGCCTGTATGAGGGAATCAGGTGGACGGTGTTGTGGTCAGAGTGGCCCAGTGCAGCGCAGGGGACGGCGTGATAGGCTTTGTTCACAGTTGTGTAACAGTGATCTAGAATATTCTTCTCTCAGGTCCGACATTTTAGAAACTGTTTTTATTTGGGGAGTTCATGTGTGAGGTTACCTTTGTTAAAGTCGCCAATGACAGTAACTAAGGAGTCTGGGTAAAGTCCGCTCCACACACAGTAGCTATCTGGTCGGCGAGCGTGCGCTGTAGCCTACCCCCTGCATGTTGGCCTGCAGTGGGATGTAAACACCGACCAGAATGAATGAAGCAAACTCACGGGGGAGTAAAAAGGTTTGCAGTTGAGGAAAAAAGATTCCAGATCAGGAGAACAGTGCTGCTGGATCACTGTCACGTCATTACACCAGCCGCTGTTAGTGTAAAAACAGATACCTCCACCTTTAGTTTTGCGGGACAGTTCCGTGTTACGATCCACTCTAAAGAGTTGGAAGCCTGCCAGCTGCTGCGCAGAGTCCGGTATCGATCCACACAGCCACGTCTCCGTGAAGCACAAAACTGCAGGTGTATAAAGTCTCCGTTTTTCACCATCAGTAGCTGAAGTTCATCCAGTTTACTGGCCAGCGAACGCACGTTGGAGAGAAATGTACCTGCATGGCAGCGGTGTGCGGTGTCCGCGTTGGCGAAGACGCACAAGCGCACCGGCACGTTTCCCCCTCCTCCGGCGTTTCACTGCACGAGCAAAGGTGAGGGCACCTTTGGCCAAAAAGCCCAATAAATCCACTGAAGGCTCCAGAAAAGTGGGATAAAAATCCGCTGGAGTTGTTCCCCTGACAAAAAAAGCCTTACAGCGTCACTGGCCCGAGCGGGCCTGTGACCTGTCAATCAACTTGCCCGACGTACTATTTTATTGGCCATGGGCCATCGGGCCATGGGCCATGGGCCATCGGGCCATGTCAGCTTCCCACTATTGCATTTTCCGACATTTCGCTAATATTCCCTCCGCTCTGTCGCCACAGCCTGAGCACGCTCACAGCACGTTGCATTCCAAGCATCAGCTATTGTGACTTCGTGCACCGACCGTAAACAATAGCCAATTAAAGGGTTCCGCCTGTCAATCATCACATTATACTTCCGATCAAAATTATTACATGTTCATATAATCAAAATAAATCGTGAATAACAATGTTTTTTTCCACCAAGTGTATTTAATTTTTTAATGCCTCTGGACATGGAATTTAATGCTTTTTAATGCCATTTAAGGCCTTAATTCTCGCAAAATCTATTTCATGACTTTTAATGCTTTTTAATGACCCGCGGAAACTCTGTTTACAGCTGATGTGCATTATGATGTGTTGTTTAGTGTGAATGTATGTTTTGTGTTGTACCCCAGGAAGAAGAGCTGCTGCGATGCAAAAGCTAATGAGGATCTTAATAAACAAACAAACAAACAAACAACTACCAGACTAAACCAATTAATTTGGTTTAAATGTTGTTTTCTGTTTAGACACCTTATTTTGGTGCTATTTTGTTTATCCAGTTTGTTAAGTCGAGTTCTGTCACAGTTTCAACTGTGACCTGCCTGATGGACCGACCGCACATGAAAAGTCTGTTTTCAGCCAACTCTGGTATAATAAATCAAATGGTAACATTTCGTTTCATATTGTACATGGCTCCTTATGAATAAAATAGAATATTCATTTCATATTAATCTATTATTTAAGGATCCCCTCCACCTGTTTTATCTTTGTCTGTTGTGCAGCTCACCTGCTCTGCAGCTCCTTCATGGCAGGACTCAGGTAGCTCGCTGTCACCATGTTGACCTTCCTCTTGATGCAGTGTTTGGCGATGAGCGGGTGAAGCGAGTACGGCAGCATGCTGAGGAGCAGAGGGAGGAGGTGAGGTCGGGACAGACGGCAGATGAATTTATCACACTGGTGAAAACTGAGCCCAGCCTGATCATGTAGAGCTGAGCCTGACAAGCTGAGCCTGACAAGCTGTGCATGAGATGCCTCACAGGGCTCATGTGGAGGCTTCAGACTTCATAGCAGCCCATAAAGAAATAAGAGTATGCAAACACCAACTTTCATTGGCTGTGAGGGCCGTTGGATTTTAACTTCAGTTTACTGAGGACCAGAACTCAGTTTTTTCTATACATGAATTTCATCACTTGGAGGCTAACTGTCAAAAGGGTTGAGCTAACTATCCAATCGCCAGGCACTAATTTTTCCATGTCGTGTATGGAATCATGATTTCTTTGCCCTAGAAATCTGGGGTTTTAAGGAGTAATGTTATACACTACTGTTACAGTCCCCACACAGTTCAGTGTAGCTCACCTGTTAGCCTGCTGCCAAACCGTACCACAAAGCACAGCTAGCCACCTCATTTCCTTTAGCTAAGCCTGCCTTCACCTCAGTTACAGCAACTAGCTACAGACCATCACCATCATCATCACCATCTGTATTAACTTCAAAATTGCCGGCAGTGAGAGTAATAACACAACCACTACTGACCTGTTTTTGGGACATTATGCTGATTGGCTGGTCTCACACAGCCAGCAGCTCCGAAAATGTTGCCACAAATTTTCAAATAGCCGTTGTTTGCATAAACTAACCACATACTGGGACTGTTAATACGTTATAGTAGGTTTTAAGGTGAGAGTGTAACCATTTAAAGCTTTAAAAAACAGCTTCTTGTCATGTAAAGGATGATAAAGGATAAAGCTGGCAACACTAACAAAAGTAATCACACCTCCGGTCTCAATCTCAAGTAAGAACACAAAAACACTGAATATGAAGGTACCCTAGTTGAGGTAAAGAAAAAGGTAAATAGGGCAAATCACTGTGACATCACACAAACAAAACAGTCACTTCCAGCTGGCATTTAAATACAGTTGGGGAGACACACAATATCGGCACACGTGTTGATTTCTGTCGTCATTTTCATTTGTAAATTTAACATTTAAAGATATATAGTAATACACAGTGGGCCAACCTATCTGTTGTTTTTCGTATTTTAGCTACGTTAAAGTGGAGTTCAGTGTAAGAGTACTCTTTATTTGAATATCTGCTCCACTTTACACACTAACCGCTGATAAAAGTTGGGGTAGACAAGCAACTCCAGTGTTCTGAGAAGTGAAGTTACTGTTTTTATCAAAAGGAGATTGGAGGCTATGAAATATTGTAAATGTAGTGAACACTTAAACTGAGATTGATCTTTTTGGCCACCTTTTCTTAGGTGGCTAAAAATAATTCAGCCAAAGCATCGTTTGCTCAGATTTTCTGTACATGACATGAGTTATTGTGAATAACCATTGTGATTCAGTCTAGCGCTCGGTGTTAATCAAGCCCCGCCTCCTTTTGGGGATGTGTCCAAAAAAATGTTTAAAAATAATTGGGTCCATTTTAAAATCGACTTTAGAGACCCTGAAAAAATAAAAGGACATGTGACAATTCCGTCAAAGATTTCAGGTTTACTAGTAAAAGAAACGACCCCCACATGTTTCATCAGTTTGCCTCGAACAAAACGTTCTGTTTTACAGCCTGACTGCAGGATGTGCTGTACCTGATGACTAAGTCATGATCTTTGACCAGGGAGTCCAGGTGTCCTTCCTGGCTGCCAGCGTCCAGCATGATGGGGATGGTGTTGGGATATTTGGCTGCCAGCTCCTCTGCCTGCTTCAGCAGCATCGACGCTGAGAGAAGAAACCACAGTGAACACAGTCAGTGTGAGGGTCGTACAACACAGGGTTCAGAAGAAGTTTCCTCTGGGATAAACAACTGGATATATGGGCTGCCTGCAGTTATGATTACAGTTAATAAATTACATTTTATGTAATGAAAAGGAGACTAGTATGTACTAAAGTCCTGCTGGCAGCCATGTGAGGCTTCATTGTTAATTACAGAACAACACACTGATGATTACAAAGATAAGGTTACAGTGACCTTGACCTTTGACTAATGACCACCAAATCCTACTGAGTTTATCACAGATATCGATGTCACAAGAATGAGAGAGCTAATGTCACAGTGACCTTCACCTTTGACAATCAAAATCTAATCAGTGCATCCTGAAGTCCGACTGGGCA
Source organism: Epinephelus moara (assembly GCF_006386435.1). Taxonomy (NCBI): domain Eukaryota; kingdom Metazoa; phylum Chordata; class Actinopteri; order Perciformes; family Serranidae; genus Epinephelus; species Epinephelus moara. Next base: position 44,795,776 of record NC_065525.1, on the reverse strand, counting down.
TTTGTTCGATTTTGAAAACTTCTCTCAAGATCGAGACATCGCGTTTACAGTAATGGGATGTACGTACACATACGTACAGACAACCAGAAAACAAAGCCTCTGGCAACGGCTGTCGCTGGCAGATGCAAAGTGGACATTCAAACTAAAACTATGCTGTGACATATTTCAAATGACACATCCCTTTTATAGCTACTCAGAGTTTGTAAGACAGACTCACCAACAGTGACCTGGGTCCTCTCATCGCGAGTCAGATACTCAACCACAGGTCCGGAGACGTATCCTGAACCCAGCAGCAGAACACGCTTCATCCCGCTCTCCTTCAGGATCTGAGCCTTCTCCCTGAAGAGTGTTAGACACACCGACTTAGAAACACTTCATAAAAACTTGAATACATCAAACAGCAGTGGGTCTTTCTGTCTGTGACTCATGTAACAGGATGTTTAACTCTGAGCTACAAACTCACAAAAAAATAAAAGCAATAGCACAAGTTTCTAAAGATGAAAACACCACAACGAAAGTCATGACTTTAATTAAATGATCTGCAAAACATTTCATCAAATTTTCTTTCCGATACAGAGATTTTAATCAAGATATGTTTCACCCATAAGTGTTACCGTCCTTGTGACTGAGCAGAAATAAAAAGAAAATGATCCACTCCACTTTGGCTCTTCACACATTTTGATCTTTGACAGAAAAGCTATCAACACTGCATTATTGTGGGGCTGCTACATTCAACGGAAAGTTTCTCCTGCCACTTTTTCTGAATGTACAACTTTAGATGAAAATAAATATACAGTATTTATGTTCTTTAATTTCAGTGAAGTAATGTCATGGACAAAGTGGTGTCTGGCACAGCACCTAGGTGGAGAAGCAAATAAAGGGAGAAAAAATATAGCAGCTGGTATATATAGGACGGTACGATAAGCTGCACAACAGAGAAAAAGAAAATAAACACATTATACTAAAAAAAGCATATTCACCTGTTTTGTTTAAACATTATTAAAGGTCCAGTGTGTAAGATTCAGGGAGATTTAGTGGCAGACAGCAGTGAGGACTGCAGACAGCAACCAGCTGCAACTTCTCCAGGTTAGAATTCCTTTGGTGTTAATGTTCAGGAGGTTTTTACCAGGAGCTGGATTATCTGCAGAGCTCCTTTCCTCTCAGAAACAAACTGTGAAACACTGAATTAAGCAGCAAACTGTGTGTTCAGGCGCTCATCACAGAGAGGCTACTAACTACGATGGCTGACGCGAAAATGCGAACGTCCCTATCTAGAGCCAGTGTTTGGTTTGTCCGAAACATGGCGGTGCAACATGGTGATCTCCACAGATGAGGGCTCATTCTAAGGTAACAAAAACACAATTCTTATTTTCAGGTGATCATACACTAAAGAAAACCAACTTATTATATTATATTCCATTCCTATTAATATATCCTCCTAAAACCTGCACACTGGACGTTTAAATCACTGAAGAAAAACTGACATCAATTTGTCTTTGATACTTTTTTAATACTTGCAGCTTTAAAGTTTGATAAAACTTTGAAAGTTTTCTTGAAAGAATCAGTGAAATTACAGGTGATTTTACTGAAACAAGTGCTATAAATGTTGGGTTTCAATTTAATACATAAGCCTTTGTTTTTGAATAACTACCTATTTTTTTTTTTTATTTCATATATCTCAGAATCACAAAGTCAAAGTTTTTTGATCAAACAGTATCAGTGTGACTGATGAGGTTGTGGCCTGAACCCAGATGAGAGGAACGGAAGGGCGAGCAGAGATGGGAGGGGATCATCTGAAAAATAAATACATTAAATAATTAATTAAAAATAAAAAATAGAGTAAAATGTGTAGTGATTTCCTGATTGTCTTTTTTTTTTTGGGACTTGTTTTTTTTTTTTTTTAATAAATTCAGACAGCTATGCATCACTGTCAGGGTTGGTATTGCAGTTACGGAAAACAAAAAAATATGTGAAATTAAAGTTTTTACACCTGTAACATCTCAAAACCACATGTGCCTGTATATTAATGTATACATCTCATAATGTGTTTCACATGTGATGTCTTACATATCATTTGGCTTTATGATTCTTTTTTTTTTACATGTGAAATGTATTTTCTTAAGTTAAAAATTCATGGTAAGTATTATTAATATTAAAAATGTCAATATTTTGTTAAAAATATACCTGTTAGTAATAATTCATGATAAAAAAGGAGTAAATGTGTAAAGTTCTTTTCCCTGTTTTTTTTTTTTTTAAATAAATTCAGAAAACTACATGTAACATCCCTAACCCAAACGTTTCGCATGTGATGCCATTAGGCTATATGTGATTTTTTTTTTAAAATGTATATATATGTGGGAAATGTTTTTTTATGTGTTATGAATTCAAGTAATTTTTAAAAAATATTTATATTATTACTTATATTGTTAAAAATATAGCTGTTAGTAATTTATATTACATTAAACATTAACAAAAACTATAAAGTTCCTGGTAAAAATAATGATATTAATTTCAGTAATAGCAGGCTGGTATTTATTTATCAATTTATTTCAAACAGTTAAGAATAAAAATACTGGTAACCTCAAAGTAATACTACAATAATAATTAGCATTATTATTCAATTAAATACTAAAACTATTTTTACTGTTTTTCTGCACTTTTTGTAATTAACAATCCAAACTTTAGGAAGAAAAAAGTTTGTAATGTTTTCTACAAATATTCTCTGAACTGAACAAAGTGAGGATTAAATGTAATAAACAGAATAAGAAGTTTAGAATCTGTTTCAGGTTTTTGTTTACACTGTCAACAAACTGTTTTGCACCGAGCCCCGCAGAGAGAAAGAAGCCACGTGACTCCGCTGCACCAAGAAGCTCTTGGGCCTTTTAATTAAACTGAGAGGTCGTCTCCAAACAACTGGAGTCAGTTAAAAAGTCTGTGATTTTGCATGCTGGATTATCTTTACACCATAACAACAATAACACCATAATGGAGGCACCAGCCCGAGTGACCTGTGGCATTAATATCCCACCACCAACTGCCTCAAACCCCCCAGGAGTCAGAGCCCAGGACTCGTTAGCTTTGGTCTAATTGGACGGGACACTGCACACATACACACAAGTCGCAGCAGGACTGGCTGGACGTCCGACCGGCGGTCCGCCCGCCGCCGAGCCTTATCCTCTTAATTAAAAAAGAAAAGAGAGACGTTCCCTCAGGAGGATTTCTCCCTCACTTTACATATCTTAAGGAGCCAAACTCAATCAGAAGGATTAAGATTTAGCCGCATGGCTTGTCTGGAAAAAATGATACTTAAGATCAATTAGGAAAGAAACTCATCAGGTCTCAGAGGTGGCCTAAATATGAGCAAGCACAACTCTTCTGTTTTTAAAACACTTGAGTCTCAAGAAGAGAAATCTGTTTACAGAGACCCTGAAGAGCAAATCTGCCCTGAGCCTGAATGTTTATAATCTGAGGAAACAAACATCGTAAGTGTGAACATCAGGGTTATGTGGTTAGAATAAATCTGACAGGCTCATTAAAGTGTTTATTGAGCTGACTGAAGCTACAGATAAGCAGCGAGGTAAAAGAAATGTATAACTAATTCATAAAATAATCAAAGCAGATTAAAAAGATAAAAATTAATAAGAAACAGATGCTGATGAAGATTTCACAGATTTGCAAGTAAATGATAAAAACATGCCGATGAATCCTTTGTTTTCGGTCTTATACAAAGTCAGACGTGGAGATCAATTTCATCGCTGTGCGTCCAGTACAGAGTCAGGTCGACTACATGTTTAGCCTACATTAGCACAAAAACTGGGGAAACTGCTAGCCTAGCTCCACCAAAACTAAAAAGCAAGAAACTGGCAGCACCAGCAAGAACAACAGCCATCTGGATACAGATGATTAAAACAATAAAACAGTCTCCTTGAGAGCAACTGACTAGCTAGCTAACTGAGCTGCTAAATCTAGCAAAGTCACCAGGTTGGCAACAGATCTGAGGATGGTTTCCTGTGGTGCACGCTTTGCAGACACAATTATGACAATAATTAGTTGAATTAGATTGTATTGTGACAGTGATGGTGATGGTGACTTTGCAGCCTCTTTGCCAACCGGTTTGTTGACACTGTTCATGTGGACACACTGTAGTCCTCCTCAGAGATATAAAGCTAGCTCATGGCACAGGATGGTTTTAGAATTGTGGGAAGATGGATTTATTTCTCTGTTAATGGAGACAGGCCAGCAGTTTCAAGTCTCTGTGCTAAGCTAGGCTAAACACACCATACATCAACCTCTGCACTGAATGCACAGAAATTAACCTGATATTCATCTTCTCATCTGACTCTGCTGAAATTTAAATCTAATAAAACTAGACGAGACAAGACAGACTGATGGGACGGAGTGGGTGACGGCGGTTTTTATATAAAGTGAGAAGAAAAGATGTTTCTACCCCTCGATACCCAAGGGTCCAGCGTCTGACGTCGGCTAGCAGCTGCGGCTTATTAGCACGCTAGCCATGCAAGGTGTTAATGCAGAGGCAGGAGGGCAGAGCAGACACCAGAGGACAGCACTGTGCAGGAACAACGACAGGGTGACTGTTAGTCGCTACGAGTCCAGCTCACAGAGCTGCTGGCTGGCTGGAGGTCACTAAATCATCACAAACTGCAATGCTAAAAAGGGTGAGTTAAAGAGGGGAAACAGAAAAACAGGAGACTACAAAGCACAAATAGACCCTTTTACTGTTAGTAAACAGTATGATGTTTTCTAGTGGGCGGGGCTTAGCTGGAGGCAAAACAGTTCTTTTTGGCTTGTTTTAGACAATGGAGGAAGATGATGTGAGTGGTGGATTGGGAGATACTCATTCCCAGTGCTGGAGAGCACTATGGCACAAACTGGACCAGAGCTTTCAGAATGTCCCGTTGGGTTATCCAGAGCAGCGCACTCTCAGAGTGGCAGAGCGCACTCTGGACACTCTGTCTGTGGAGACGGAGCAGCAGAGCGCCGAGCGGAGTGAATGTGTGATTAACTTAACCGTTGGTTCATTCATGTAGAAATATAACGCTCCGTTTCTTCCACCAACAGGGCTCTCATTTTAGTGTAGAGCGTCAGACTGAATTTACCAACGCACCATGTCAGGTCACTCACTCTCCGGGACCGCCAGTGTTACTTGAATAAGTAAACACTGACCAACGGGACCAGACTGGCCGACCCGTATGCTCTCACTCAGTGGATGGATGATGTCACAGGAAGCCAATCTTACAAAGGAGGACCACACTTGTTTGTTTTGCTATGGAAGCTAACGTTAGCTAATGTGCTAAAAAGTTAGCGTTCCAGAGAAATCCAATATTCCTCTTAATCCCTCCCCAGTTTCTGATGAGGTGGACATGATAACCCTTAATACACATAACCTTATTCATCCCTACAACAGGAAATACTTTTTCCCTAACCTGATATGAAGTGTGCGCTGCACATGTGAGCATTTTTGATGATGGCCTCCGTCCAGTCCTTTGGTCTTATCACATTTAACCATAGTTGTCTTTGTTTTTGTTGACGGGCAGTGGCGGCTGGTTTTGAGCCATGACTCCTTCTATTCTGGCTCCCAATAACACAACAAGACAAACACATGTTAACACTCCTATGGAGCCTACAGCCCTGTGGGGGAGAGGCAGGTTTTGCCTCCAGCTAACAAACTGACATCAGTGTGACGTCTGCCCTAAAAGGGTCTATATCACTTAGCTTTTAGTAAGCTGCTACCAACAGTAATGATTAAACACTACAGTACAGGTGAGCTACGTTAGAACACAAGAAACAGATTTTAAACGTTACCTGTCTCGCAATCTTTACACATTTCATCCATACATTGGTCGCATTAACTCGTAGATGGAGCAGGCATGTGCCAAAGTTTTGACATTTTTATGATTAATTCACATGAGAAACAACGAAAGCTTAATTTCAAAACCATACACCATGCACCAAATACAGCATTTTACAGACATACTGTATAATATACTCACAGCGTCAGTGTGAAATAAGTCTTACCTTGTTTCTCGAAGCTTTTGAATGTATTCAAACTTTGGGGTGAGGACTCCGTTTGAGGTGATTATAGCCTTCAGGAACAAGATGACGTCAGATGTTATAAAATGATTCTTCATTTTCAATCATTTGCACTAAAATAATATAGGTCTTGTCAAATATGTAAATATATAAATAAAGAAGGTATGTAAATAAGGTTATGGAGACTTTGGCCTTTTGTTACTAAAAAATACATTCTTATTCAAAATCATGCTCCACCCAAAATCTATCTTCAAAGAATTAAACACTGAATACATTTCAAATGTCTGTTTTATCATTCATGCATCAAAATGGCACGACGACTGGCTGCTAGTGGCAGGGATAACGTCACAGGACTGTAAACCTGAGTTGGTGATTGTTGAAACAGTGGACTAAGTAACTAAACCTATAACAAGACTAACCAAGATGCTTAGCGCTGCTCATCGTGGACTATATTGCTGTCATTGTTCATTTTAGTCAAACCATACAGTTTGAAAACGAGGCGCGGCTCCAACTAGAAAACAATGTTTTGATGCATTGGATGTGCTGAATGTGCATATTAAGGCAGTACAGGAGGAGGTGCACATTAATAATCCTCCAGGACTGTAACATGCTCATGTTTAACCCAAACAATGTGTCATGTGACTGCAGTTGCTTCACATCCAGGTCGGAACACCTTCTCACCACAAACCAACCGCACCAGAGTTCCTTTGGAACCGGACTGAGACCACCTCTTCAAGAAGGTCTCGGTTGTTTTGCTGTGTTCACACCTGCATAAACAAACCGCACTGAGGGGGCAAACAAACTTGAGTTTGATTGAAGTGAACCAAACAGGGCAGGTGTGAAAGCAGCCTTAGAGACTTTTAGCGGTTGCTAAGTGCCTAAATGAAACTACAGAATGTCATCATGGTGTTGCTCATTTATAACGTTAGCTTTTTACCCATGGCAAAAGCATTAAGGCCTCTAGCTGAACAAAACATCTACATATCATAAACTTCTGTTTACCACAGACCTTATTTTCTGCAATAATCCAAAATCCAATGGAAGAATCACACTGGCTTTTTGATGAGGGAACCAGGGTGACGCTAATGCTGCGTCAGCCCACAAGAAAATGTCATCCCTGGAGCACTCCATTACCTGTCTAGACATTTTGTGAGTAGACAGCAGGGTTGGCAACAGTCAAATGCTGGTAAAATATGTAAGTGGCTGCTGGATTTTCTTCACTCAGCAGCCAATAAAACAATGGTAATCTGGAATACACCAGCCACAGTGGCAGGTGGACAAAAAAGTTAATTTCCAACCCTGCTTGACGGAGTTTATTCATTAGACTGAAAAAGTTAGGGAAGCTTGTGAAACATGGCAAAGTCCTTGCACCGGGGGGATGGGGTGGGGGTGGATAGGTGGTGCTGCACACTAACACCATCATATACAGTAGACCCCAGTGAAATTTCAGGAAGGTATGAAAAAATAGATTCTGCCACAGTCTGGACTGAAGTTACCTCACGTAGAGTTCTTACTGCGATGAGATACCAAGACTAAGTGAGATCAATGTAAACAACGTAACAAAAATCAAGAACCTTCGTTCAGACTTTCAGGCCTGAAGAAATAAAAGATTTCAGAACAGCAGCAACATGCGTCTGTGGCAAATACAGTGAAACACTTCTCTACTATTAATGTGACGTGACTTACGTCTCTGACTTGCGGGCTAAAGTCCTCTTCATCCAGCGGTCTGGTGGCGTCTGAAGGCAGCTGATGATGACAAAACACTAAATTCATTACCAATTAAAAGAGGAGGGAATTTGGATGTTACACTGTTGCTTCCACCGTGTGAGAAACCCGTCACCTCATGGACTGAATACAGACTATGACTTCAAGTTTTTGCTGTAATGTACCCCCTAATCATCATAAGATGTGTGACTAAGGTGTGGCCTTTATACCGGATCACTGGCTTACTATGATGGTGGATCTTAAAGAAGGCCTGAGTGTTGAAACCTCATCTGAATCCAGAACCACAGGGTCGACATCTTTTTCTACTGTCTAGTCCACATCCAGTGATCAGCACCTCACCACAGCCCTTTGTGTGTGTTACTTTTCTACATTTCAAAATAAAATTAAAAAAACAGAAACTGGCAAAAAGACAAGTCCTGTCTGTCAGGTTTTTTATTTACCCAGTTTACCACGTGAAACCTGCTGCAGCGCTCTCCCACAGCAAACTCAACCAGAAGCCAGACAGAAGCAGAAACAGGCAGCTCTACTGACCTCTCCTTAACTTTCCCAGACGTCTTACCATCTCCCAGATGTAGGGGAAGAGTCGGTCTCCAAAGTACTCTGTGGCTCCGATGGGGAGCTGAGCAGGAAGGTTGTCGATGGAGCACATGAGGATCCCATTTCCCTCCACACTGTCAGGACCACAAGCATTAATATTTATTACATACAGTATGATTAGCACATGTTTACCCTAAGACTGCAATAAAGATAGAGTGTCAATCATTACACCCAGCTAATGATATCATAAAGATCATAATCATTAAATCAGTTACATATTTTTGCCAACAGTTTTTTTAGAGCTGAATTTTCAACTTCATCACCACCACAGAAGAAGAGTTGGGCAGTGTTCAGCATTTTTTCATATGAAAAAACAAAAGGTGATTTCACGTTCCTAGGGCTGCCCCCTGATAGCTGACCAAATGTTAGTTGACCAGAAAGGTCATTAGTCAGCAAGATTTTATTGGTCGCTTAGTCTCAGAAAAAAAAACAAAAAACAAAATAAAAGTCAAACTGTATCAGAAGCTGCACCTTGTCAAAATGTCAAAATAAATCAAAACCTATATGACTGGACCATGTGGGAATTTAATTTGAAAGGACAGACACAGGAAGTGGCCATGCTCAGCAGTCAGACAGGAGTCAGGTTACAAACCAATCACAGCCGACAGATATCTTTCCCTTCTTCTGTAAATATTCAGTCTGATAAACACGGAGAAGTTGATCCTGTTAGTGCAGGGCTACCCAGAGCTTTACATCTGTCCCCTGGACGATAGGCCTACACACTTATAAACAGCTCCTGGAAGAAGATCAGCTCTGCTCTCAGGGTTTCACGTAAATAGGCTATATGATGCTTGTTGAGGTTGCTTAGCAACCTCAGACACAACCTGCTGCTGCGCTCTTGAAAGCTGGCACAGAAAAGACACAAGAGTAGCGCCCAGCGCCTGACCTCATGTTTTCCAGGAGACACGGCATGTGGACAGCCCCTAATTTCCAGGGCTGGTACCTGCGGTTATTCCACAGGCTAGTTAATAACATGTCGGGCAGGAAATCCAAAGTGTGGGATCATTTTGAGAAGGTGAAGGACGAACCCAAGGTGATATGTAAACTCATCTTCATTGGTCGACTACAAACATGACGTATCATGTGAAACATGGAAGTAGCTACATGCCCATTAGCCCACAGCGTCATTAACAGG